>NW_019245327.1:0-1507 GCF_002742605.1 Olea europaea var. sylvestris | reverse complement strand
CCCTGTGGTTCGACCTCGGACTTCCGAGATTTACTACTTGCGACAACCTGCACTTGGGTTTGCAACCTTAAAGTTGTAGCAGGCCCAAAACGGACGCCGTGTGCAAAATTTAGGCTCAATTCTTCGCACGCCGACTATCCTAGCATTCCAAATATAAAAGTACTCATTCTTCCGAAAAATGGCTGAAATCCCTCAAATGTCACGACGAAGTGGTGAGTTCAATCCAAAACGGTCGCTACATTTCCTAAAATTACTTATGGGCCTAAAACGGACATCGTGTGCAGAAGTTACGCCCAATTCTTCGTACGCCGATTATCCAAGCGTTCCAAATATAAAAGTGCTCCTTCTTTTGTAAAATGCCTGAAATCCCTTGACCGTCACGACAAAGTCGTGAGTTCAATCCAAAACGGTCGCTACATTTCCAAAAAGTACTTATGGGACAAAAACGGACACCATGTGCAAAAGTTACGCTCAATTCTTCGTACGCCGACTATCCAAGCGTTCCAAATATAAAAGTGCTCATTCTTTCAAAAAATTGTTGAAATCCCTCAAACGTCAAGAAGAAGTTGTGAGTTCAATCCAAAACGGTCGCTACATTTCGAAAAAGTACTTATGGGCCCAAAACGGACGCCGTGTGCAAAAGTTACGCTCAATTCTTAGCACGCCAACTATCCTAGCGTTCCAAATATAAAAGTGCTCATTCTTTCAAAAAATGGCTAAAATCCCTCGAACGTCACGACGAAGTTGTGAGTTCAATCCAAAACGGTCGGTACATTTCTAAAAAGTACTTATGGGCCTAAAACGGACGCCGTTTGCAAAAGTTACGCTCAATTCTTCGCACGTCGACTATCCTAGCATTCCAAATATAAAAGTACTCATTCTTTCGAAAAATGGTAGAAATCCCTCGAACGTCACGACGAAGTTCTGAGTTCAATCCAAAACGATCGCTACATTTCCAAAAAGTACTTATGGGCCCAAAACGGACGCCGTGGGCAAAAGTTAAGCTCAATTCATAGCACGCCGACTATCCTAGCGTTCCAAATATAAAAGTGCTCATTCTTTCGAAAAATGGTCGAAATCCCTCGAACGTCGCGACGAAGTTGTGAGTTCAATCCAAAACGGTCGCTACATTTCCTAAAAGTACTCATGGGCCTAAAACGGACATCGTGTGCAAAAGTTGCGCTCAATTCTTCGTACGCCGATTATCCAAGCGTTCCAAATATAAAAGTGCTCATTCTTTCGTAAAATGGCTGAAATCCCTCGAACGTCACGACGGAGTTGTGAGTTCAATCCAAAACAGTCGCTACATTTCCAAAAAGTACTTATGGGCCCAAAACGGACGCCCGTGTAAAAGTTACGCTCAATTCTTTGCATGTCGACTATCCTCTCATTCCAAATTAAAAGTGCTCATTCTTTCGAAAAACGGCTGAAATCCCTTCAACGTCATGACAAAGTTGTGAGTTCAATCCAAAACGGTCGCTACATTTCCAAAAAGTACTTATGGGCC
>NW_019245326.1:0-1507 GCF_002742605.1 Olea europaea var. sylvestris | reverse complement strand
TAAGTCGGGTCATCCCATTATTCGGTGTTGATTTATCGTTCAGTCATTCATGTCGACTGATAAAACTGGTTTACATCATCGCCTGGAAGGTCGTTTGACAACATGATGTCTAACAACCTCCACCTTGGTGTCAAAGGACCTGCAAAGAGAAAACGTTTTCCATTAATGATACCTCTAACAGAAAACCGATAAAATTGGAAATCATTTACCTGTACCGATATTTAGAAGCTCCTTGCAACTTCTAAACTTTACCAGTGACAGCACTTTCGTGCCCATATCCGAAGGATTATATTGTGAGTGAATTTTTTCAAGTCTTACTACTTCTTGTGATATTATATCCCTAATGAAGTGTAGCCTAACATCGATATGTTTAGTGCGTTCGTGAAAAACAGGATTCTTACACAGATGTATGGATGACTGACTATCAGAATACACAACCACATACTCATTCAAGACACTTAGTTCATAAAGTAGACCTCTAAACCATAGAGTTTCTTTAATTGCTTCAGTGGTGGCAATATATTCTGACTCTGTAGTGGATAGTGCAACTATGTGTTGTAACTGTGATTTCCAATTAACACACGAATTTGATAATGTGAATACATAAGAGGAAGATGATTTCCTACCATCCCTATCTTCTGCATAGTCAGCATCTACAAAACCCTTTAATTTCACGCCGTCCTTATTAACACTAAATTTTAGACTTACGTCACTTGTACCCTTCAAATATCTTGAAAGCCACTTTAATACTTCCCAATGTTCAGGACCTGGATTAGACATGTACCTACTGAGAGTACTAACAGCGAATCCTAAGTCTGGTCTAGTGCAAACCATCAAATACATTATGGAACTAATCACATTTGAGTATGAAATTTTACTCATGTATTCCACTTCACGTTCATTGCAGGGAGCTTGTTCTTTAGATAGAACAAAATGGTTTGCAAGAGGCAACGTGACAGGTTTGCAGTCACTCATATTAAACATTTTCAACACCTTTGATATGTAAGGAGACTGATGCAAGAATACGATGGAATTTGACCTATTTCATTCTATTTCCATGCCTAGAATCCTTTTAGCCTTTCCTAGGTCTTTTATGTCAAATTCTCCACTAAGGTCTACTTTTATATTGTTTATCCACTTAGGAGATGATCCAACTAAAAGCATGTCGTCCACGTAGAGCAACAAGAATAAATAATTGTTATCAGTCTCGTTGTGTTGAAAGTATAGGCAGTAATCGAATTTACTTCTTTGAAATCTTATAGTGAGTACAAAGGAATCAAACCTCTTGTACCACTGTCTAGGTAATTGCTTTAGACCGTATAGGGATCTCTTCAGAAAACACACATAATCAGTTTTTAACTTGTTTTTAAAATATTTTGGTTGATTCATAAAGATTTGTTCATCAAACTCTCCATGTAAAAAATCGATTTTTACATCGAGTTGTTCAAGTTCCCAGTCAAAGAGCGCAACCAATGCGAGCATGACCCTAATAGTAGTGTACTTGACA
>NW_019245325.1:0-1507 GCF_002742605.1 Olea europaea var. sylvestris | reverse complement strand
GCATGAGCTTCCGATGTTAGTGCCAACATCGTCTGATATTCAAGCTCATATTGCAGAATCTTATAAGATGGTGTCAGCTTTATATGGGCCATTCAAGAACAAAGCAAAGGAACAGGTGAGGGAAGCTTGACCTATCTACTTTCCCACTAATAAATATTGGAATTACTCTATTGAAACTGCTGGTAAATTGGTATTTATTGGTTCAATCTCATCATATGACTTGTTCCATTTCCTGCATTGTTCTCTTGTGATGCCTTTCAATTTTCTTAGTCATGAACTAGAAAAAATGAAAACAAGATAGCTAAAACCAAAAATTAGAGTACACCATATGTTGGGTTGTGCAGTAGTTGTGCTGTACGGTAACTGAGGCAACAAGTAGAAGGTTTCCCTCTTCACCACTAAAACATGACATATATGCATCGTTAGTGGCTTCTTCTTTTACCTCCATACTCTTCACAGTGCAAAGCTAGAGAGAAATCTCCAAGTCAATCTGGTACAAGATGGCATAACTGCCTGAATCATATCACTTGGATTAATGAATTGGTCATTTGAGGGATGTGGTGGTTGCATTTCCTAAGATCTATTCACTTAAATTATTGTTCTGTCATTAAGGGGGTAAGGGGACTGCTTGCTTCTGAAAGGTTATGCATGGCATATGTTGATTAGAAAAGCCACTTAAATGTGGAATGCAATTGCAACAGCGAGCTTAATATGACTTTGTTTAGCTGTCTCACAATTAGTTGGTAATGGCTATGTCTAATATTGGAAACAATGACATTGATGAAATGGAACCTACGACAATGTTGTGAACCTGCTTGGGGGGATGACATGTATCTGTTCTTTCCATTGCAAGCTATATGTGGGTTTATCCGAATTCATTAACTGCAGACTGTGATCCACTCCTACCTAGACTTAATTAATTTCGCACTTCAAACTATTCTTTCTGCTGGATGCTCGATGTTCTTAGTGATGCTGCATTGAAAGGATATTGGTCTTGCACTTTATACTAAGGGTTATACTTCTTTTCAGGGTTGGGTAATGTCTGAATCACTACTTAATCCTGGCCGAGCTCGACTGTGTCAATTGGTCAAATAAGACATGGCGGTCTCAAAACGTCTTTACAAATTTGGTAATGGATTTCAAAGAGCTCAGGTTGTTTATCGTATTTGAACATTTACTCGAGTATGCTCGGAACCATATTATGCATTTTTTGAGTGCGGCTTGTCATCCGAGTTCAGAATCACGCTGAACATTTTTGCAGTGAAACAGCTAGTTTCTGGCATGGAACAAATAAATAAATCTACTCATCTTTGATTCATTCAATGTACGAGGTCTTCCAGAGTCATCAATGGTGCCGTGGCAGAGCAGCAGAGGTTGTAACTGTTTGAAGTATTTATTGTATTTATTTTACCTTTTTAAATTTTAAGAATAAATGTAATAGTAGCCACTGATTTTCGGCATGCCTTTGGTTTAGTACCAACATTTTCTGTAGTTCTGTTTCTATGGT
>NW_019245324.1:0-1508 GCF_002742605.1 Olea europaea var. sylvestris | reverse complement strand
CGGCCTATTCTGACACCGTCACGACAAATGACAAGATTGCCCCTAGTGCAGTTTTGCTTCGTTAATTTTATGTCCAGCACTTCTTCAACTTGACATAATTAAAAGGCAAATTAATTATTTGGAGGCCCAAACGAAGGAAATTTTGCTAAAATCCTGTGATCCCGGGTCTATGTCCCAAGTCCAATTTCAAGGGCCGTTTCCAATCAACCTTCCAAATTTCGGCTCATTCCGACACCATCGCAACAAATGACAAAATTGCCCCTGGTACGATTTGGCATTGTTAATTTTTTGTTCAGCGCTTCTTCAACCTAACATAATTAATAAGGAAATTAATTATTCGGAGGCTCAAACGAAGGAACTTGGGTTAAATCCCGTGATCCCAGGTTTGTACCACGAGTCCAATTTCGCGGGCCGTTTCCAATCAACTTGCCAAATTTCGGCCCATTCCAACATCGTCGCGACAAATGACAAATTACCCTTGGTGCAGTTTTTCTTTGTTAATTTTCTGTCCAGCACTTCTTCAACTTGACATAATTAATACGAAAATTAATTATTCAGAGGCCCAAACGAAGGAATTTGGCTAAAATCCCGTGATCCCGGGTCTGTGACCCGAGTACAATTTCACGGGCCAATTCCAATCAACCTGCCAAATTTTCGCGACAAATGACAAAATTGCCCCTGGTCCGATTTTTCTTTGTCAATTTTCTATCCCGCACTTCTTCAACCTGACATAATTAATACAGAAATTAATTATTCGGACGCCCCAACGAAGGAATTTGGCTAAAATCCCGTGATCTCGTGTCTGTGGCCCAAGTCCAGTTTCTCGGGTCGTTTTCAATCAACCTGCCAAATTTCGGCCCATTCCGATACTGTCGCGACAAATGACAAAATTGCCCCGGGTGCGGTTTTGCTTTGTTAATTTTCTGTCCAACACTTCTTCAACCTGACATAATTAATATGGAAATTAGTTATTCGGAGGCCCAAACGAAGGAATTTGGCTAAAATCTCGTGACCTCAAGTCTGTGCCTCGAGTTCAATTTCAGGGACCGTTTCCAATCAACCTGCCAAATTTCGGCCCATTCCGACATCGTCATGAAGAATGTCAAATTTTCCCCTGGTGCGGTTTTTCTTTGTTAATTTTCTGTCCAGCACTTCTTTAACCTGACATAATTCATATGGAAATCAATTATTCAGAGTCCCAAACGAATGAATTTGGCTAAAATTCCGTGATCCCGAGTCTTTGCCCCGATTCCAATTTCCCGGGCCGTTTCCAATCAACCCGCCAAATTTTGGCCCATTCCAACACCGTCGTGTCAAATGACAAAATTGACCCTGGTGCTATTTTTCTTTATTAATTTTCTGTCCAGCACGTCTTCAACCTAACATAATTAACACGAAAATTAATTATTCGGAGGTCCAAACGAAGGAATTTGACTAAAATCCCGTGATCCCAGGTTTGTGCCCCGAGTACAATTTCGCGGGCCGTTTCCAATTAACCTGCCAAATTT
>NW_019245323.1:62623-80541 GCF_002742605.1 Olea europaea var. sylvestris | reverse complement strand
AAAATTCAGTGTACATGTAGCAAAGTTCAATCGGTAAGAACCTTGCTACATGTACACAATGGTGCATACTTTAGTTTACACTTTGTCACGTGACGTTATCTTGTTGGACAGTTTTAATTTCAAACAGTTTTCCCATCCAATCGACACTTGACAACAATACAAGTGTCAAACAATGTGTCAAAAATCAATTTACAAATAGCAAAGTTTAATCGGTAAAGACCTTGCTACATGTACACTTTGGTGTACTCTTTAGTTTACACTTTGCCACGTGACATTACCCTGTTTGACAGTATAAATTTCAAACAATTTTTCCATCCAATTGACACTTGACAACAATACAAGTGTCAAACAACGTGCCAAAAATCTGTGTACAAATAGCAAAGTTCAATAGGTAAGAACCTTGCTACATGTAGACTACGGTGTACACTTTAGTTTACACTTTGCCACGTGTCATTACCCTGTTGGACAGTTTAAATTTAAAATAGTATTCCATCCAATTGACACTTGACAACAATGCAAGTGTCAAATATCAAAAAACAAATAGCAAAGTTCAATCAGTAAGGACCTTGTACATGTACACTGTGGTATACACTTTAGTTTACACTTTGCCACGTGACATTACCCTGTTGGACAGTTTAAATTTCAAACTATTTTCCCATCCAATTAACACTTTGCCACTTGACAACAATGCAAGTGTCAAACAATTCAAGTGTCAATCAACGTGTCAGAAATGAGTGCACAAATAGCAAAGGTCAATCGGTAAGAACTTTGCTATATGTACACTATAGTGTACACTTTAGTTTACACTTTGCCACGTGACATTACCCTATTGAACAGTTTAAATTTCAAACAATTTTCCTATCCAATTAACCCTTGACAACAATGTAAGTGTCAAACCATGTGTCAAAAATCAGTGTACAAATTGCAAAGATCAATCTATAAGAACTTTACTGCATGTACACTATAGTGTACACTTTAATTTACACTTTGCCACGTGTCATAATCCTTTCGGAGAGTTTAAATTTCAAACAGTTTTCTCATATAATTGACACTCGTAAACAATACAAGTGTTAAATAACATGTAAATATCAGTGTACAAATAGAAAAGCTCAATCGGTAAGAACCTTGCTACATGTACACTTTAGTTTACACTTTGCCAAGTGCCATTACCCTTTTGGACAGTTTAAATTTCAAACATTTTTCCTATCCAATTGAGACGTGAGAACAATGCAATTGTTCAACAACGTGTCAAATATCAGTGTACAAATCGCAAAGTTCAACCGGTAAGGACCTTGCTGCATGCACACTATGGTGTACAAACATTAGTTTACACTATGCCACATGACATTACACTGTTGGATTGTATAAATTTCAAATAGTTTTCCCATCCGGTTGACACTTGACAACAATACAAGTGTCAAACAACGTGTCAAAAATCAAGTCTATACTTTACCACATGACATTACCCTGTTGGATTGTTTAAATTTCAAACAATTTTCCCATCCAATTAACACTTGAGAACAATGCAAGTGTCAAACTACTTGTCAAAAATCAGTGTACAAATAGCAAAACTCAATCTGTAAGAACCTGGTGACATGTACACTGTGGAGTACACTTTAGTTTGCACTACATCACGTGACATTGCCCTATTGGATAGTGTAAATTTCAAATAGTTTTCCCATCCAATTGATACATGATAACAATGGAAGTGTCAAACAATGTGTCAAAAATCAATGTACAAATAGAAAAGTTCAATCGATAAGAACCTTGCTACATGAATACTATGGTGTACACTTTAGTTTACACTTTGCCACATGTCATTATCGTGTTGGACAGTTTAAATTTCAAATAGTTTTTCCATCCAATTGACACTCATCAACAATGCAAGTGTCAAAAATCAGTGTACAAATAGCAAAGTTAAATCGGGAAGAACCTTGCTATATGCACACTATGGTGTACACTTTAGTTTACAATTTGCCACGTGTCATTACCCTGTTAGAGAGTTTAAATTTCAAATAGTTTTTCCATCCAATTGACACTCGCCAACAATGCAAGTGTTAAACAACGTGTCAAATATTATTGTACAAATAGCAAAGTTCAATCAGTAAGGACCTTGCTACATGTACACTATGGTATACAAACATTAGTTTACACATTGGCATGTGACAATACCTTGTTGGACTATATACATTTCCAACTATTTTCCCATACAAACATTAGTTTACACATTGGCATGTGACAATACCTTGTTGGACTATATAAATTTCCAACTATTTTCCCATCCAATTGACACTTGACAACAATACAAGTGTCAAACAACATGTCAAAAATTAGTGTACGAATGNATTCGACAATATAAGCTTCACATATTTTTCCCATCCAATTGATACTTGACAACAATGCAAGTGTCAAACAATGTGTCAAAATTTAGTGTACATATAGCAAAGTTCAATCGGTAAGAACCTTGCTACATGTACACTGTTGTGCACATTTTAGTTTACACTTTGCCTTGTGACATTACCTTGTAGGACAGTTTTAATTTCAAACAGTTTTCCCATCCAATTGACACTTGACAACAATACAAGTGTCAAACAATGTGTCAAAAATTAGTTTACAAATAGCAAAGTTCAATCGGTAACGACCTTGCTACATGTACACTTTGGTGTACACTTTAGTTTACACTTTGCCACGTGACATTACCCCTGTTGGACAGTGTAAATTTCAAACAGTTTCACATCCAATTGACACTTGACAATAATGCAAGTGTCAAACAACGTGTCAAAAATCTGTGTACAAATAGCAAAGTTAAATCGATAAGAAGCTTGCTACATGTAGACTATGGTGTACACTTTAGTTTACACTTTGCCACGTGTCATTACCCTGTTGGACAGTTTAAATTTCAAACAGTTCTTCCATCCAATTGACACTTGACAACAATGCAAGTGTTAAACAAAGTGCCGAAAATCAGTAAACAAATAGTAAAGTTCAATCGGTAAGGACCTTGTACATGTAGACTGTGGTGTACACTTTAGTTTACACTTTGCCTCGTTACATTACCCTGTTGGACAGTTTAAATTTCAAACAGTTTTTCTCTCCAATTAACACTTGACAACAATGCAAGTGTCAAACAACGTGTCAAAAATCAGTGTACAAATAGCAAAGATCAATCGTATGAACTTTGCTACATGTACACTATAGTGTACACTTTAGTTTTCACTTTGCGATGAGTCATTACCCTGCTGGAGAGTTTCAATTCAAACAGTTTTCCCATCCAATTAACACTCATAAACAATGCAAGTGTCAAACAACGTGTCAAATATCAGTGTACAAATAACAAAGTTCAATCGGTATAGACCTTGTACATGTACACTATGGTGTACACTATAGTTTACACTTTGCCACGTGACATTACCCTGTTGGACAGTTTAAATTTCAAACAGTTTTCCTATCCAATTAACCCTTGACAACAATGTAAGTGTCAAACAAAGTGTCAAAAATCAGTGCACAAATTGTAAAGATCAATCCGTAAGAACTTTACTACTTCTACCCTTTAGTGTACACTTTAGTTTACACTTTGCCACATGTTATTACCCTGTTGGAGAGTTAAAATTTCAAAAAAATTTCCCATCCAATTGACACACGTAAACAATGCAAGTGTTAAACAACGTGTCAAATATTAGTGTACAAATAGCAAAGATCAATCGGTAAGAACTTTACTACATGTACACTATGGTGTACACTTTAGTTTACACTTTACCACGTGATATTACCCTATTGGACTGTTTAAATTTCAAACAATTTTCCCATCCCATTGACGCTTAACAACAATGCAAGTGTCTACCAACATACCGAAAATCAGTGTACAAATAGCAAACTTCAATCGATAAGGACCTTGCTACATGTACACAATGGTGTACACTTTAGTTTCCACTTTGCCACGTGTCATTATCCTGTTGGACAGTTTAAATTTCAAACAGTTTTTTCATCTAATTAACACATGACAACAATTCAAGTATCAAACAACATGTAAAAAAATAGTGCACAAATTGCAAAAATCAATCGGTAACAACTTTGCTACATGTACACTACAGTGTAAAATTTATTTTACACTTCGCCACGTGTCATTACCCTATTGGAGAGTTTAAATTTCGAACATTCTTCCCATGCAATTGACACTCGTAAACAATGCAAGTCTCAAACAACATGTCAAATATTAGTGTACAAATAGCAAAGTTCAATCGGTAAGGACCTTGCTACATTTACACTATGGTGTACACACTTTAGTTTACACTTTACCTCATGACATTACCCTATTGGACTGTTTAAATTTCAAACAGTTTTCCCATCCAATTGACACTTGACAACAATACAGATGTCAAACAACATGTTAAAAATCGGTGTACAAATAGTAAAGATCAATATTAAGAACTTTGCTACATGTACACTATGGTGTACCCTTTAGTTTACACTTTGCCAAGTGTCATTACCCTGTTGGACAGTTCAAATTTAAAACAGTTTTCCCATCCAATTGAGACGTGACAACAATGCAAGTGTCAAACAACGTGTCAAATATCAGTGTACAAATAGAAAAGTTAATCGGTAGGGACCTTGCTACATGTACATTATGGTGTGCACACTTTAGTTTACACTTTACCACGTAACATTACCCTATTGGTCTGTTTAAATTTCAAACAGTTTTCCCATCCAATTGACACTTGACAACAATGCAGGTGTCCAATAACATGTGAAAAATTAGTGTACAAATAGCAAAGGTCAATCGGTAAGAACCTTGCTACATCAACACTATGGTGTACACTTTAGTTTACACTTTGCTATGTGTCATTACCCTGTTGGATAGTTTAAACTTCAAACAGTTTTCCCATCCAATTGACACTTGACAACAATGCAAGTGTCAAACAATGTGTCAAAAATCAGTTTACAAATAGCAAAGTTCAATCAGTAAGGACCTTGCTACATCTACACTATGGTGTATACTTTAGTTTACACTTTGCCAGGCGACATTACCTTTTTGGAAAGTGTAAATTTCAAATAGTATTCCCATCCAATTGACACTTGACAACAATGCAAATGTCAAAAGCTTGTCAAAAATAAGTGTACAAACAGCAAAGTTCAACAGGTAAGAACCTTGCTACATGTACACAATGGTGTACAATTTAGTTTACACTTTGCCACGTGACTTTACCCTGCTAGACAATTTAAATTTCAAATAGTTTTCCTATCCAATTGACACTTGACTAAAATGTAAGTGTCATACAATGTGTCAAAAATTAGTGTACAAGTTGCAAAGTTCAATCGGTAAGAACCCTGCAACATGTACACTATGGTGTATACTTTAGTTCACACTTTGTCATGTGACATTACCCCATTGGACAGTTTAAATTTAAAATAATTTTTCCATCTAATTAACACTTGACAACAATGCAAGTGTCAGATAACGTGTTGAAAATCAGTGTACAAATAGCAAAGTTCAATCAGTAAGAACCATGTTACAAGTATACTATGGTGTACACTTTATTTTACACTTTGCCACGTGTCATTACCCTGTTGGACGGTTTAATTTTCAAACAATTTTGCCATCTAATTGACATTCGTCAACAATGCAAGTGTTAAAAATCAGTGTACAAATAGCGAAGTTCAATCCGTAAGAACATTGCTACATGTACACTATGTTGTACACTTTAGTTTACACTCTACCACGTGACATTACCCTGTTGGACAGTTTAAATTTCAAACAATTTTCCCATCCAATTGACACTTGACAACAATGTAAGTATCAAACAACATGTCAAAAACTAGTTTACAAATAGCAAAGTTTGATAGATAAAGACCTTGCGACATGTACACTATGGTGTACACACTTTAGTTTACACTTTACCACGTGACATTACCCTATTGGACTGTTTAAATTTCAAATAGTTTTCCCATCCAATTGACACTTGACAACAATTCAAATGTTGAAATACATGTCGAATATCAGTGTGCAAGTAGCAAAGTTAAATCGATAAGGACCTTGCTATATGTACACTATGGTGTACACACTTCAGTTTACACTTTGCCATGTGACATTACCCTGTTGGACTATTTAAATTTTAAACATTTTTCTCATCCAATTGACACTTGACAACAATGCAAGTGTCAAACAACGTGTCAATAATCAGTTTACAAATAGAAAAGTTCAATCAGTAAGGACCTTGCTACATCTACACTATGGTGTACATTTTAGTTTACACTTTGCCACGTGACATTACCCGGTTAGAAAGCGTAAATTTCAAACAGTCTTCCCATCCAATTGAAACTTGACAACAATGCAAGTGTCAAACAACATGTCAAAAATAAGTGTACAAACAGCAAAGCTCAATCGGTAAGAACCTTGCTACATGTACACTGTGGTGCATAATTTAGTTTACACTTTACCATGTGACATTACCTTGTTAAACAGTTTAAACTTCAAATAGTTTTCCTATCCAATTGTCAAATGACAACAATTCAAGTGTCAAACAATGTGTCAAAAATCAGTTTACAAATAGCAAAGTTCAATCAGTAAGAACCTTGCTACATGTACTGATATGACCCAGGAGTCGAGGCCGACGAAGGCAAGTGTGAGACGAGACCCGTTGATAGTTGATGGCAGACCAATGACGCGATCAAGGGAAAAGTAAGTGAAACAAGCGATGGGATTGCTCGTTCAAGAAATCATGGATGGAACCATGTTCGGGACTCAAAATGGAGCAACTTTCATGTTCGGGTCAAAGGCCGAATCGACTTGGATCAATTTGTTATCAAGCGACAAAAGCGGAGGCAGAAAATAACACCATGCGGCCGCACAGGCAAAATTCCATGCGGCTGCACACATGGTTCCCGAAAACCAAAAGACCAACTCAAGTTAAACCATGCGATCGCATGGATTTACACCATGCGGCCGCATGGGCAAAAAAAAATTAGTAATTTTTCAATTTTTGGCTGAATTTCCTAGTTTCGATAGAATTCCTATGGAATCAAATTATTACCATAATTTGATGGTTTTGGACGTTTTTATTCATTAGTATAAATAGGAGAATATCTTTTCATTGTAAAAACCTTTGAACTTTGACTATTGCTTAATATTATAGAGAGAGAATTATTCTTTCAATTTAATTGTTCTTCTTGAACAATCTTGGAACTTATCAAGATTCAACTTCTTGTGGCGTTCTATCAATCGAATTGTGGGTTCTTTCAATTGTAATCAAGAGGTTTTAGGTTCTTCACTAATCTAGGGTTTCTTGGTTCAATTCTTGGGGTTCAAGATCCAAAATCGGGTTAGTATTGGCGTTCTTGGGTTCCGCATCAATCTTGTTGTGGGTTTCGTAGTTTCCATTGCTACGGGGTTCGCATCAGTTGGTATCAGAGCTTTGGCTCCAATTTAATCAGGTTGTATCCTTTGTTTTCTAATTTTTTTTTCAATTCCTTGTGTTCTTGTGTCCAGAAGATTTTCTTGATCTGTGATCCAAAAAAATTCATCAAAAATCTTCAAATTCCGTTTTTGGGCTCAATTTTTGCCCAAATCAGTTTTCGTTTTCTTTGTTGGTTTTGTTATTGATTTCTTGATCTTAAAAAAAATTTACTGTTCATCCGTACGGTACTGTTCATCCGTACAGTAAAAAAAACTTTTTGAATATTATTGATCCATCAAATACCAACTTTTTTTATTCATTGTCATTTCTAAATTACCTGGACACATTGAATCACTCCATTCCTTCAATTCAAATCAAGTTCTAAAAGTTTTCTTGAGTCCTTTGTTACAATTATTAAGTCACATCCGGTTGGGAGAGTTCTACATGAATTGATTGATTGATTGAGTTCATTGATTATTCTTAGAAGCAATTGTTGAAAGAATTGAGTGGTAAAAGGCAGAGAGGTGAGCTTAATAGAGGGTAAAAGCTTTGTGTGTGTTTTCGAGTGACTTTTGGTCAGGTAGTAAAATAAAATTTTAGTGTTAGGATGTCAGAAAGGGTAGAATCAAACTTAAGCCGACAAGGTAATAATAACAATGCAACGGAGGATTTAGTGCAAAGGTTTGAGATGGCGTTTGGAGATGTGAGAGATAGGTTGGAGAAGCAGGAGGCTTGGATGAATAGATTAGATACATCAGTGGCTAATCTTAGTCGGGGGCATCGAGTGGATGTATCTAATGCCAGAGGACCGGATAGATGGGGGCCTAGGAGGGAAAGGCGAGAGGGGTATAGATATGGGAGTGACATGGGCGAAGATGAATTTTACGGTGTTAAGATGGGAAGGATGAGGAATAGAGGCGATAGGTTCGACAGATGGGGTCGGAATGATCGCGGGGAGGAGTTGGATGGAAACTTGGGAAATATAAAAATGACAGTTCCTTCATTCAAAGGAAGGAGTGATCCTGAGGCATACCTGAAGTGGGAAAGAAAGGTTGAAATGATCTTCGAGTGTTATAACTACTCGGAGGAGAAAAATGTGAAGTTAGCAGTTTTGGAGTTCAGTGACTATGCCATTTCATGGTGGGATCAAGTCATTACTTCACAACGTAGGAGTGGGGGAAGGCCAATCAGCACTTGGGAGGAATTGAAGTCATTGATGAGAAAGAGGTTTGTTCCTAGCCAATATTACCGAGAGATCCATCAAAAACTGCAAGGTCTATATCAAGGGTCGAAAAGTGTAGAGGACTATCATAAGGAGATGGAAATACTCATGATTAGGGCCAATGTGGTGGAGGATCCGGAGGCTACCATGGCACGATTCTTGAATGGGTTGAATAGGGAAATTGCCAATGTAGTGGAGTTGCAACATTATGTGGAGTTGGAAGACATGTTGCATGTGGCTATGAAGGTAGAGAGACAGCTGAAGAGGAAAGGGACAGCTAGGCAGCCGTTAGGAACTACGAGTGTTAATCCATCTTGGAAGCCAGGGTGGAACAACAACAACAAAGGTGATAAAGCTATAGCTAAAGGTAGGAATGAGTGGCAGAAAGGGAAAGAAGAAAGTGCTAGCAAACCAGCACCTAAAACAAATTCACAATCGAGACATCAAGTGTTTCAGATGCTTGGGGTCAGGGCACATTGCTTCTCAATGCCCAAATAAATGGGTAATGGTTTTGTTGGATAAAGGAGAGGTGGTGAGTGATAGTGAAGGAGAGTTTGAGGACATGCCTACATTGGAGGACATTGAAGAAGAAGAAAAATTGGAGTTTGCTGTTGGGGAATCGTTGGTGTCAAGGAGAGCTCTTAACACTCAAGTTAAGGTGGATGATTCGGAGCAGCAGCAAGAAAATATATTCCACACATGTTGTTACGTCAACGATAAGGTATGTAGTATGATTATTGATGGTGGGAGTTGCACGAATGTAGCTAGTACAACTTTAGTTGAGAAATTAGGACTAGCATTGTTAAGACACCCTAGGCCTTATAAGTTGCTATGGTTGAATAAAAGTGGGGAAGTTAGGGTGAATAAAAGAGTTTTAATTAATTTCTCAATTGGGAGTTATAGTGACAAAGTAGTATGTGATGTGGTGCCTATGCATATGGGTCATATCTTATTAGGAAGGCCATGGCAATATGATAGAAGGGTCACACATGATGGTTATAGGAATCGTTATACCTTTGTCAAGGATGGGAAGACTATTACTCTTACACCATTAACACCGGCACAAGTGTATGGAGATCAAATCAAGCTGAAAAGTGAGGAAGACAAGAGAAAAAGAGAGTCGAGAAAAAGGAGAGACAATAATGAAACCATCATTGAGAGAGAAAATAGTGAGGTGGCTGAGAGTGGAGAAAAGAGAGAGAAGCCACATGAGCGGAGAGAAAAAGAGTTAGTTGAGAGGAGAGAAAAAGAGTTAGCTGAGCGGAGAGAAAAGCCAAGGGTCAACTTCTATGCAAAAAGAGTGAGTTGAAAAAGGCTATGAGTGATAATAGGCAAATGATATTGTTAGTGTACAAGGAGTCCCTCCTCAATTTTGAGGATTCTAACACATCCCTCCCTAGTTTAGTTAAGTCTTTATTGCAGGAGTTCGACGATGTGTTTCCTAAGGAGATGCCAGGTGGATTGCCACCAATCAGAGGCATCGAGCACCAGATTGACTTTGTACCCGGAGCTGTCATACCGAATCGACCAGCTTACCAAAGAAATCCTAAGGAGACGAAGGAGCTTCAAAAGTAAGTGGAGGAGTTGATGAGCAAAGGTTATGTCAGGAAGAGCATGAGTCCATGTGCTGTACCTATTTTGTTGGTGCCTAAGAAGGACAGGACTTGGAGAATGTGCGTGGATTGCCGAGCTATCAACAATATCATGGTAAAGTATCGTCACCCCATACCTAGGCTAGATGATATGCTTGATGAGTTGCATGGTGCTTGCATTTTTAGTAAGATTGATCTTAAGAATGGGTATCATCAAATTCGCATGCGGGAGGGTGATGAATGGAAAACGGCATTTAAAACTAAGTATGGATTGTATGAATGGTTGGTTACACCGTTTGGACTCACTAATGCACCGAGCACTTTTATGCGTTTAATGAACCATATTTTGCGTGCTCTTATTGGAAAATTTGTTGTAGTTTATTTTGATGACATCTTAATCTATAGCAAAAACCTAGATGAGCATTTAGAACATTTAAATTGAGTGCTTGTTGTGTTACGAAAGGAACAACTATATGCTAATTTCAAAAAGTGCACATTTTGCATGGATAGCGTTGTTTTCCTAGGATTTGTGGTTAGTGCTAACGGGGTGGAAGTCAATGAAGAAAAGATAAAAGCTATTAAAGAATGGCCAACACCTAAGACTATAACTGAAGTTAGGAGTTTTCATGGATTGACTAGTTTTTATAGGCAATTTATAAAAGATTTTAGCACCATCACCACACCGTTGACTGAAATAGTAAAGAAGAGTGTAAGTTTTCATTGGGGAAAATCTCAAGAAATTGCATTTAATACAATTAAGGATAAGCTATGTAATGCACCTATTTTGGCATTACCAAATTTTGATAAAACATTCGAGTTTGAGTGTGATGCATCAAGAATAAGTATATGAGCAGTGTTAATGCAGGAAAGGAGACCTATTGCTTACTTTAGCGAAAAGTTGAGTGGGGCAGCATTGAATTATCCGACATATGAGAAGGAGTTGTATTCACTTGTTCGAGCATTGGAGACTTGGCAGCACTACTTATGGCCAAAGGAATTCGTGATACACACTGATCATGAATCTTTAAAGCATTTGCGAGGTCAAGGTAAGTTGAACAAAAAGACATGCGAGATGGGTGGAGTTTATCGAGACATTTCCCTACGTCATCAAGTACAAACAAGGTAACGAAAATATAGTTGCTGATGCGTTGTCTCGAAGGTACGTGCTTTTGAATTCATTAAGTACTAAATTACTTGGTTTCGAACATATTAAGGGCATGTATGAATCTGATTGTGATTTTTCTAGTATTTATGCTTCATGTGACAAAAGTGTATTTGATAAATTCTATAGGCATGAAGGATATTTGTTTAGAGAAGATAAGTTGTGCATTCCTAATTGTTCTTTGCATGAATTATTGATAAGGAAAGCACATGGGGTGGTTTAATGGGACACTTCGGGGTTCAAAAGACTTTAGATATGTTAGGGGAACATTTTTATTGGCCTAAAATGCGACATAACATAGAACAAATATGTGGAAAGTGCATAACTTGTAAAAAGGCTAAGGCTAAGTCTAAGGTTCAACCCCATGGTTTGTATACTCCTTTGCCTATACCTAGTGAACCTTGGGTAGACATATCTATGGACTTCGTGTTAGGTTTGCCTAGGAAAAAAAGGGGTCGGGATTCAATATTTGTAGTGGCCGATAGGTTTAGTAAAATGGCGCACTTCATACCATGTCATAAAACTAACGATGCTACTAATATTGTAGACTTATTCTTTAGGGAAATAGTATGTTTACATGGAGTACCTAAAAGTATAGTGTCTGATAGGGACGTGAAGTTTTTGAGTCATTTTTGGCGTGTTCTGTGGAGTAAGTTAGGAACTAAGTTATTATTTTCCTACAACTCGTCACCCACAAACAGATGGACAAACTGAGGTAGTTAATTGAACTATGACTCAACTACTTAGGACAGTGATCAATAAAAATCTGAAATCATGGGAAGAGTGTTTACCGTTTATAGAGTTTGCATATAATCGAGCTACACATTCTACTACTTCATTTTCTCCTTTTGAAATTGTTTATGGTTTTAATCCACTAACACCTATAGATTTAATGCCTTTCCCTGTACATGAATGAGGTAGCTTGGATGGGAAACGAAAAGTCGAGATGGTGAAAATACTCCATGAAAAGGTCAGGATGTAGATCGAAGAGAAAGGAAAGCTGATTGCATCAAAAGCAGATAAAGGAAGAAGACACGTTACATTTGAGCCTGGAGATTGGGTCGGGGTACATTTTAGAAAAGAGCGTTTTCCAGAATAGAGGAAGTCAAAATTGCAACAACGAGGCGATGGACCATTTCAAGTCATCGAGAAGATCAATGACAATGCATACAAAGTGGATTTACCTGGTGAGTACAAAATTTCGGCTACTTTTAATGTATCTGATCTCTCTCTATTTGATGTAGGTTCAGATTCAAGGATGAATCCTTTTGAAGAGGGAGGGAATGATATGATACAGGAGTCGAGCCCGATGAAGGCAAGTGTGAGATGAGACCCGTTGATAGTTGATGGCCGACCAATGACGCGATCAAGGGCAAAACAAGTAAAACAAGCGATGGGATTACTCGTTTAAGAAACTATGGTATCCATGTTCGGGACTCAAAATGGAGCAACTTTCATGTTCGGGTCGAAGGCCGAATCGACTTGGATCAATTTGTTATCAAGCGACGAAAGTGGAGGCAGAAAACAACACCATGCGGCCACACAGGCAAAATTCCATGCGGCCGCACACATGGTTCCAGAAAACCAAAAGACCAACTCAAGTTAAACCATGCGACCGCATGGATTTACACCATGCGGCCGCATGGGCCAAAAAAATTAGCGATTTTTCTATTTTTGGCCGAATTTCCTAGTTTCGATAGAATTCTTATGGAATCAAATTATTACCATAATTTGATGGTTTTGGACATTTTTATTCATTAGTATCAATAGGAGAATATTTTTTCATTGTAAAAATGGATTGTGGGTTCTTTCAATTGTAATCAAGGGATTTTAGGTTCTTCGCTAATCTAGGGTTTCTTGGTTCAATTCTTGGGGTTCAAGATCCAAAATCGGGTTAGTATTGGCGCTCTTGGGTTCCACATCAATCTCGTTGTGGGTTTCGTAGTTTCCATTGCTACGGGGTTGGCATCATGTATACTATGGTGTAACACTATAATTTATACTTTGCCACGTGTCATAACCCTATTTGACAGTTTAAATTTCAAACATCTTTCTCATCCAATTGACACTTGACAACAATGCAAGTGTCAAACAACGTGTCAAAAATTAATGTACAAATATAAATATTCAATCGATAAGAACCTGGCTATATGTACACTATGGTGTACACACTTTTGTTTACACATTTTCACGTGATATTACTCTCTTGGACAACATAAATGTCACACAGTTTTCCCATCCAATTGACACTTGACAACAATGTAAGTGTTAAACAACGTGTTAAAAATCAATGTACAAGTAGCAAAGTTCAATTGGTAAGAGCCTTTCTACATGTACACTATGGTGTACACTTTAGTTTATACTTTGTCTCTTAACATTACCCTGTTGGGCAGTTTAAATTTCAAATAGTTTTCCCATCCAATTGTTAAATGACAACAATGCAAGTGTCAAACAACGTGTCAAAAATAAGTTTCCAAATAGCAAAGTTCAATCGGTAAGGACCTTGCTACATGTACACTATGGTGTACACACTTTGTCGCGTGTCATAACCCCGTATGACAGTTTAAATATCAAACAGTTTCCCCATCCTATTGACACTTGACAACAATGTAAGTGTCAAACAAGTTGTCAAAAATTAGTGTACAAATAGAAAAGTTCAATCGGTAAGAACCTTGCTACATGTATACTATGGTGTACACACTTTAGTTCACACTTTTCCACGTGACATTACTCTATTGGATAGTTTAAATTCCAAACAATTTTCCCATCCAATTATCAAATGACAACAATGCAAGTGTCAAACAACGTGTCAAAAATCAGTTTACAAATAGTAAAGTTCAATCTGTATGGACCTTGTTACATATACACTATGGTGTAATCTTTAGTTTACACTTTGTCACGTGACATTACCCTGTTGGACAGTGTAAATTTCAAACAGTTATGCCATCCAATTGACACTTGACAATATTGCACGTGTCAAACAACATGTCAAAAATATGTATACAAATAGCAAAGTTCAATTGGCAAGAACCTTGCTACATGTACACTATGATATACACTTTAGTTTAGACTATGCCACGTGACATTACCTTATTGGACAGTTTAAATTTAAAATAGTTTTCCCATCCAAAGGTCAAACGACAACAATGCAAGTGTCAAAAATCAGTTTACCAATAGCAAAGTTCAATCGGTAAGGACATTGCTACATTTACACTATGGTGTACACTTTAGTTTACACTTTGCAGGTGACATTACGCTGTTGAACAGTTTAAATTTCAAACAGTTTTCTCATCTAATTGTCAAATGAAAACAATGTAAGTGTCAAACAACGTGTCAAAAATTAGTATACAAATAGCAAAGTTCAATCGGTAAGGACCTTGCTACATGTACACTACGGTGTACACTTTAGTTTACACTTTGCCAAGTGACATTGCCCTGTAGGACAGTTTAAATTTCAAATAGTTTTCTCATCCAATTAACACTTGACAACAATCCAAGTGTCAAACAATGTGTCAAAAATTAGTATACAAATAACAAAGTTAAATCGGTAAGAACTTTTCTACATGTACACTATAGTGTACACTTTGGTTTACACTATGCCACGTGACAGTACCCCGTTGGACAGTTTAAATTACAAACAATTTTCCCATCTAATTGTCAAATGACAACAATGCAAGTGTCAAACAACGTGTCAAAAATTAGTTTACAAACAGCAAAGTTCAATCGGTAAGGAACTTGCTACGTGTACACTATGTTGTACGCTTTAGTTTACACTTTGCCATGTGAAATTAACATGTGGGATAGTTTAAATTTCGAACAGTTTTCTCATCTAATTGACACTTGACAACAATGCAAGTGTTAAAAATCGGTGTACAAATAGCAAAGTTTAATCGGTAAGAACTTTGCTACATGTAAACTATAGTGTACACTTTAGTTTACACTATGCCACGTGACATTACATTTTTGGACAGTATAAATTTCAAATAGTTTTCCCATCCAATTGTCAAATGATAATACTGCAAGGGTCAAATAACGTGTCAAAAATTAGTGTACAAATAGCAAATTTTAATCAGTAAGGACCTTGCTACATGTACACTATGGTGTACACTTTACTGTTCACTTTGCCACGTGACATTACCCGGTTGGATAGTCTAAATTTCAAATAGTTTTCCCATCATATTGACATTTGACAACTACGTAAATGTCAAACAACGTGTCAAAAATCGGTGTACAAATAAAAAAGCTCAATCGATAAGAACATTCTTACATGTACACGATGGTTTACACTTTAGTTTATAATTTGCCACATGTCATTACCCTGTTGGACAATTTAAATTTCAAACAGTTTTGCCATCCAATTAACACTCGTCAACAATGCAAATGTCAAAAATCAGTGTACAAATAGCAAAGTTCAATCGGTAAGAACCTAGCAATATGTACACTTTGGTGTACATTTTAGTTTACACTTTGCCACATGTCATTACCCTCTTGGAGAGTTTAAATTTCAAACAGTTTTTCCATCCAATTGACACTCGTCAACAATGCAAGTGTTAAACAACGTGTCAAATATGAGTGCACAAATAGGAAAGTTCAATTAATAAGGACCTTGCTGCAAGTTCTATGGTGTACAAACTTTAGTCTACCCCTTGCCACGTGACATTACCCTGTAGAACTGTATAAATTTAAAACTATTTTCGGACTGTATAAATTTCAAACAGTTTTCCCATCCAATTGACACTTGAGAACAATGCAAGTGTCAAGCAACGTGTCAAAAATTCGCGTACAAAAAGCAAAGTTTAATCAGTAAGAACTTTGCTACATGTAAACTATAGTGTACACTTTGCCACTAGACATTACCCCGTTGGACAATTTAAATTACAAAAACTTTTTCCGTCCAATTGACACTTGACAACATTGCAAGTGTTAAACGACTTGTCAAAAATCAGTGTACAAATAGCAAAGTTCAATCGATAAGGACCTTGCTACATTTACACTATTGTGCACACTTTATTGTAAACTTTTCCACGTGACATTACCCTATTGGATAGTCCAAATTTCAAATAGTTTTCCCATCTTATTAACACTTGACAAATATGCAAGTGTCAAACAACGTGTCAAAAGTTGGCGTACAAATAGAAAAGTTCAATCGAAAGAGCCTTGCTACATGTATACTATGGTGTACACTTTAGTTTACACTTTGCCACATGTCATTACCCTCTTGGACAGTTTAAATTTCAAACAGTTTTGCCATCCAATTGACACACGTCAACAATGCAAGTGTCAAAAATCAGTGTACAAATAGCAAAGTTCAATCGGTAAGAACCTTGCTACATGTACACTTTGGTGTACACTTTAATTTACACTTTACCACGTATTATTGTCCTGTTGGAGAGTTTAAATTTCAAACAGTTTTCCCATCCAATTGACACTCGTCAACAATGCAAGTATCAAACAATGTGTCAAATATGAGTGTACAAATAGCAAAGTTCAATTAGTTGGGACGTTGCTACATGTACACTATGGTGCACAAACTTTAGTTTACCCTTTGCCACGTGTCATTACATTGTAGAACTGTATAAATTGAAAACAGTTTTAGGACTGTATAAATTTCAAATAGTTTTCTTATCCAATTGACACTTGACAACAATGTAAGTGTCAAACAACGTGTCAAAAATCAGTGTACAAATAGCAAAGTTCAATCAGTAAGAACTTTGCTACATGTACACTATGGTGTACACTTTAGTCTACACTTTGCCACGTGTCATTAACTTGTTGGATAGTTTAAATTTCAAATAATTTTCTCATCCAATTGACACTTGAAAACAATGTAAGTGTCGAACAACGTGTCAAATATTAGTGTACAAATAGCAAAGTTCAATCGATAAGGACCTTGTATGTGACGCCCCGAACCTAAGCTTCGAGGGCCACGAACTTTACATAAAAACTTTTGCTTTTGGTACATGTAAATATTCTTAAATAGGAATACTACATGTTAAAAACTTATTTTTATAAAACTTTATGGCCGATAAAAGTGCATGCCAACATGAAATTTAATCATTGTAAATACGGCCTCGGCACTGTCAAGTTTAGTTGAGGCAGCAAACTTCGGCAGATTTTATAAAATTCATCCCAACTCCGTTTCATATGAAATTTGTGGCATTAGAAAGATAATTTCAAGTAGTTTTCTAGGTTAAAATATGAAAATTTTCCAAGATCATATGATATAGACGTTTTACTGAAAACAGTGAAGTATTTCACAGAAAATCCAGATTGACCTTGGGACGTCAAAACCTTAATAACTCAGTCCAAAGATATCCAAATTGAGTATTTCTTGCGGAAATACTTAGAAAACTCAAAGGGGAAAACAGACATATTTTTAGAATTTCAAATGGACGTCTATAGAGTTAGAAACATCATTTTGAAATTGACTCCAGAAACTGTCCCGTTTCTGCCTTTTATCACTTGCAAGGAAAATAAACTATAAAAACGTCTCTTAACATAACATGAAAGATATAATTACAAAATTTACTATTAATACCATAATACATCAT
>NW_019245323.1:0-62395 GCF_002742605.1 Olea europaea var. sylvestris | reverse complement strand
ATGGTGTACACTTTAGTTTACACTTTGCCACGTGACATTACCCTATTGGACAGTTTAAATTTCAAATAGTTTTCCTATCCAATATACACTTGACAACAATGCAAGTGTAAAAGAATGTGTCAAAAATTAATGCACAAATAGCATATACTAATCGGTAAGAACTTTGCTACATGTACACTATAGTGTACACTTTAGTTTATACTTTGCCACGTGTCATTACCCTGTTGGAGTGTTTAAATTTCATGCAGTTTTCCCATCCAATTAAAACTCGTAAACAATGCAAGTGTCAAACAACGTGTCAAATATCAGTGTACAAATTGCAAAGTTCAATCAGTAAGGACCTTGTACATGTACACTATGGTGTACACTTTAGTTTACACTTTGCCATGTGATATTACCCTATTAGACTGTATAAATTTCAAACTGTTTTCCCATGCAATTAACACTTGACAACAATGCAAGTGTCAAACAACGTGTAAAAAATCGGTGTACAAATAGCAAAGTTCAATCGGTAAAAACTTTGCTACATGTAAACTATAGTGTATACTTCAGATTAGACTATGCCACGTAACAATACCCTGTTGGACAGCTTAAATTTAAAATAGATTTCCCATCCAATTTTCAAATAACAGCAATGCAAGTGTCAAACAACGTGTCAAAAATCAGATCACAAATAGCAAAGTTCAATCTGTAATGACCTTGCTACATGTACACTATAGTGTACACTTTAGTTTAGACTATGCGACGTGACATTACCCTGTTGGACAGTTTAACTTTCAAACAATTTTCTCATCCAATTGACACTTGACAACAACGCAAGTGTTAAAATTAGTGTACAAATAGCAAAGTCCAATCGGTAAGAACTTTGCTACATGTACACTATGGTGTACACTTTAGTTTACACTATGCCACGTGACAATTCCCTATTGGACAGTGTAAATCTTAAACAGTTTTCCCATCCAATTATCAAATGGCAACAATGAAAGTGTCAAACAACGTGTCAAAATCAGTGTACATATAGCAAAGTTCAATCGGTAAGGACCTTGCTACATGTACACTATGGTGTACACTTTTTTTTACGCTTTACCACGTGACATTACCCTCCCATCCAATTGTCAAATGACAACAATTCAAGTGTCAAACTACATGTCAAAAAATACTTTACAAATAGCGAAGTTCAATCGGTAAGGACCTTGCTACATGTACACTATGGTGAATAATTTAGTTTACACTTTGCCGCGTAACATTTCCCTGCCGGACAGTATAAATTTCAAACAGTTATGCCATCCAATTGAAACTTGACAATAATGCAAGTGTCAAACAACGTGTCAAAAATACGTATACAAACAACAAAGTTCAATCGGTAAGAACCTTACTACATGTACATTATGATATACACTTTAGCTTACACTATGCCACGTGATATTACCCTGTTGGACAGTTTAAATTTCAAATAGTTTTCCCATCCAATTGTCAATTGACAACAATGCAAGTGTCAAACAACGTGTCAAAAATCAGTTTACAAATAGAAAAGTTTAATCGATAAGGACCTTGCTACATGTACACTATGGTGTACACTTTAGTTTACACTTTGTCAGGTGACATTACCCTGTTGGACAGTTTAAACTTGAAACAGTTTTCTCATCCAATTGACACTTGACAACATTATAAGTGTCAAACAACGTGTCAAATATCAGTGTACAAATAGCCAAGTTCAATCGATAAAATCCTTTCTACATGCACACTATGGTGTACAAACTTTAGTTTGCACCTTACACTGTGACATTACCCTGTTGGATACTAAAAATTCAAAAATATTTCCCATCCAATTGACACTTGACAATAATGCAAGTCTAAAAAATCAGTTTACAAATATCAAAGTTGAATCAGTAAGGACCTTGCTACCTGTACACTATGGTGTACACTTTAGTTTACACTTTGCCACGAGACATTACACTGTTTGAAAGTTTAAATTTCAAATAGTTTTCCCATCTAATTGACACTTGACAATAGTGCAAGTGTCAAACAACGTGTCAAAAATTAGTGTATAATTAGCAGAGTTCAATTGGTAAAAACCTTTCTACATGTACACTATGATGTACACACTTTAGTTTGCACCTTGCCCCGTGATATTACCTGGTTGGACAGTAAAAATTCAAAATATTTTCCCATCCAATTGACACTTGACAGCAATGCAAGTGTCAAACAACGTGTCGAACATCAGTGTACATATAGCAAAGTTCAATCAGTAAGGACCTTGTCACAAGTACACTTTGGTGTACACTTCAGTTTAAACTTTCCCACGTGACATTACCCCGTTGGACAGTTTAAATTTTAAATAGTTTTTCCATTCAATTGACACTTGACAACAATGCAAGTGTCGAGAAAAGTGTTAAAAATCAGTGTACAAATAACAAAGTTCAATCGATAAGGACTTTGCTACAAGTACACTATGGTGTACACTTTAGTTTACACGTTGCCATGTGACATTACCCTGATGGACAATTTAAATTTCAAAGAGTTTTTCCATCTAGTTGACACTTGACAACAATGTAAGTATCAAACAACGTGTCGAAAATCAGTGTACAAATAACAATGTTCAATAGGTAAGGACCTTGCCACATGTACTCTGTGGTGTACACTCTAGTTTACACTTTCCCACGTGACATTATCTTGTTGGATAGTTTAAATTTTAAACAGTTTTCCCATCCAATTGGTACCTGACAACATTGCAAGTGTTGAACAACGTGTCAAAAATTAGTATACAAATACCAAAGTTCAGTCGAAAAGAACCTTGCTACATGTACACTATGGTGTATACTTTAGTTTACACGTTGCCAAGTGACATGACCCTATTGGACAGTTTGAAT
This sequence comes from Olea europaea var. sylvestris, assembly GCF_002742605.1. Lineage (NCBI taxonomy): Eukaryota > Viridiplantae > Streptophyta > Magnoliopsida > Lamiales > Oleaceae > Olea > Olea europaea. The sequence continues at coordinate 59,525 of NW_019245323.1, read as the reverse complement.
TTCAAATAGATTTCCCATCCAATTAACACCTGACAACAATGCAAGTGACAAACAACATGTTGAAAATCAGTGTACAAATAGCAAAGTTCAATCGAAAAGGACTTTGCTACATGTACACTTTGGTTTACACTTTGCCACGTGACATTATCCTGTTGGAAGTTTAAATTTCAAACATTTTTTCCATCCAATTGACACTTGACAACAATGCAGGTGTCAAACAACGTGTCAAAAATCAGTATACAAATAGCAAAGTTCAATCGGTAAGAACCTTGTTACATGTACACTATGGTTTACACTTTAGTTTACACTTTACCATGTGTCATCACCCTATTGGACAGTTTAAATTTCAAATTGTTTTCCCATCCAGTTGACACTTGACAATAATACAAGTGTCAAACGACATGTTAAAAATCAATGTACAAATAGCAAAATTTAATCGATATGAACATTGCTACATGTACACTATGGTGTGCACTTTAGTTTGCACTTTGCCACGTGACATTACACTATTGGACAGCTTAAATTTCAAACAGTTTTCACATCTAATTGTTGAATGACAACAATGAAAGGGTTTAACAACATGTTAAAAATCAGTTTTCAAATAGCAAAATTCAATCAGTAAGGACCTTGCTACATGTACACTATGATGTACACCTTAGTTTACACTTTGCCACGTGACATTACCCTGTTGCACAGTGTAAATTTCAAGTAGTTTTCTAATCCAATTGACACTTGACAACAATACAAGTGTCAAACAACGTGTCAAAAATTAGCCTACAAATGACAAATTTCAATCGGCAAGAACTTTACGACGTGTACACTATGGTGTACACTTTAGTTTACACTTTGCCACTTGACATTACCCTGTTGGACAGTTTAAATTTCAAATAGTTTTCCAACCTAATTGACACTTGACAACAATACAACTGTCGAACAATGTGCCAAAAATCACTGTACAAATAGCAAAGTTCAATCGGTAAGGACCTTGCTACATATACACCACGATGTACACTTTAGTTTTTCTATTCAATTAACAATTGACAACAATGCAAGTGCCAAAGAACGTGTCAAAAATCACTGTACAAGTAGCAGAGTTCAATCGGTAAGGACCTTGCTACATTTACATTATGGTGTACACTTTAGTTTACACTTTGCCAATTGACATTACCCTGTTGGACAGTTTGAATTTTAAATAGTTTTTCCATCCAATTGACACTTGACAACAATGCAAGTGTCGAACAACGTGTCAAAAATCAGTGTACAACTAGCAAAGTTCAATCGGTACGGACCTTACTACATGTACACTATGGTGTACACTTTAGTTTACACATTGCCACTTGACATTACCCTGTTGGATAGTTTAAATTTTAAATCCAATCTAATTGACACTTGACAACAATGTAAGTGTTGAACAACTTGTCAAAAATCAGTGTACAAAAAGCAAAGTTCAATCGGTAAGAACCTTGCTACAAGTATACCACGGTGTACATTTTAGTTTATACTTTGCCACCTGACAATACCCCATTGGATAGTTTAAATATCAAATAGTTTTCCCATCCAATTGACACTTGACAACAAACCAAGGGTCGAACAGCGTGCCGAAAATCAGTGTACAAAAAGTAAAGTTCAATCAGTAAGGACCTTGCCACACGTACACTATGGTGTAAACTTTTGTTTACAATTTGCCACGTGACATACCCTATTGGATAGTTTAAATTTTGAATAGTTTTCCCATCCAATTGACACTTACAACAATACAAGTGTCGAACGACGTGTCAAAAATCAGTGTACAAATAGCAAAATTTAATCGATAAGAACCTTGTAACATGTATACTATGGTGTACACTTTAGTTTACACTTTACCACGTGACATTACCCTGTTGGACAGTTTGAATTTTAAATATTTTTCTTATCCAATTGACACTTGACAACAATGCAAGTGTCAAACAACGTGTCAAAAATCAATGTACAAATAGCAAATTTCAATAGGTTAGAACCTTGCTACAAGTATACTATGGTGTACACTTTATTTTACACTTTGCCACATGTCATCACCCTATTGGACAGTTTAAATTTCAAATAGATTTCCCATTCAGTTGACACTTGACAACCACGCAAGTGTTAAATGACATGTCAAAAATCAGTGTACAAATAGTAAAGTTCAATCGGTATGAACATTGCTACATGTTCACTATGGTGTACACTTTAGTTTGTACTTTGCCACGTGACATTACTCTATTTGACAGTTTAAATTTCAAAGAGTGTTCCCATCCAATTGTCAAATGACAACAATGCAAGTGTTGAACAACGTGTCAAAAATCAGTTTACAAATAGCAAAGTTCAATCAGTAAGGACCTAGCAACATGTACACTATGGTCCAAGTGACATTACCCTGTTGGACAGTTTAAATTTCAAACACTTATCTCGTCCAATTGACACTTGATAACAATGCAAGTGTCAATCAACGTGTCAAAAATAAGCGTACAAACAGCAAATTTCAATCGATAAGAACTTTGCTACATGTGCACTATGGTGTACACTTTGCTACTTGATATTACCTTGTTGGACAGTTTAAATTTCAAATAGTTCTTCCATCCAATTGACACTTGACAACAATGCAAGTGTCGAACAACATGTTAAAAATCAGTGTACAAGTAGTAAATTTCAATCGGTAAGGACCTTGCTACATGTACACTATGGTGTACACTTTAGTTTACACTTTGCCACTTGACATTACCCTGTTGGACAGGTTAAATTTTAAATAGTTTTCCCATCCATTTGTCAAATGACAACAATGCAAGTGTTGAACAACGTGTCAAAAATCAGTTTACAAATAGTAAAGTTCAATCGATAAGGACCATGCTACATGTACACTATGGTGTACACTTTACATTTTACCACGTGTCATCATCCTGTTGGACAGTTTAAATTTTAAATAGTTTTTCCATCCAATTGACACTTGATAACAATGCAAGTGCCAAACAACGTGCCATAAATTAGTGCACAGATAGCAAAGTTCAATCGGTATGAACATTGCAACATGTACACTATGGTGTATGCTTTAGTTTACACTATGCTACGTGATATTACCTTGTTGGACGGCTTAAATTTCAAATAGTTTCTCTTCCAATTGACACTTGACAACAATGCAAGTGTCAAACAATGTGTCAAAAATCTGTGTACAAATAGCAAAGTTCAATCGGTAAGAAGTTTGCTACATGTACATTATGGTGTACGCTTTAGTTTACACTTTGCCACATGACCATACCCTATTGGACAATTTAAATTTCAAATAGTTTTTCCATCCAAATGACACTTGATAACAACGCAAGTGTCAAACAATGTGTCAAAAATCAGTGTACGAATAGCAAAGTTCAATCATTAAGGACCTTGCTACATGCATACTATGGTGTACACTTTAGTTTACTCTTTACCAATTGTAATTATTCTATCGGACAGTTTAAATTCCAAACAGTTTTCCCACCCAATCGACCCTTGACAACAATGCAAGTGTCAAACAACGTGTCAAAAATCAGTGTACAAATAGAAAAGTTCAATCGGTAAGAACTTTGCTACATGTACACTATGGCAAATCGTTTCTCATCCAATTAACAATTGACAACAATGCAAGTGTCAATCAACGTGTCGAAAATCAGTGTACAAATAGCAAAGTTCAATCGGTAAGAACTTTGCTACATGTACACTATGGTGTACACTTTAGTTTACACATTGCCACATGATAGTACCCTGTTGGACAGTTTAAATTTCAATTAGTTTTTCCATCCAGTTGACATTTGACAACAACACAAGTGTCAAACAATGTGTCAAGAATCAGTGTACAGATGGTAAAGTTCTATTGGTACGGACCTTGCTACATGTACACTCTGGTGTACACTCTAGTTTACACTTTGCCAATTGCCATTACCCTATTGCACAATTTAAATTTCAAACTGTTTTTCCACCCAATCGACCCTTGTTGACAATGTAAGTGTCAAACAACGTGTCAAAAATCTATGTATAAAGAGGAAAGTTAAATCGGTAAGAATGTTGCTACATGTACACTATAGTGTACACTTTAGTTTACACTTTGCCACATGACATTACCCTATTGGACAGTTTAAATTTCAAATAGTTTTTCCATCAAATTGACACTTGACAACAATGTAAGTGCGAAACAACGAGTCGAAAAGCAGTGTACATGTACACTATGGTGTACACTTTAGTTTACACTTTCCCACATGACATTACCCTGTTGGATAGTTTAAATTTCTAATAGTTTTAGCATCCAATTGGCACTTGACAACAATGCAAGTATCTAACAACATGTCAAAAATCTGTGTACACATAGAAAATTTCAATTGGTAAGGACTTTGCTACATGTACACTATGGTGTGCACATTAGTTTACACTTTGCAACGTGATATTACCCTGTTGGACAGTTTAAATTTGAAGAAGTTTTTACATCCAATTGACACTTGACAACAAAGCAGGTATCAAACAACGTGTCAAAAATCAGTGCATAAATAGCAAAGTTCAATCGGCAAGGTCCTTGCTACATGTACACTATGGTGTACACTTTCCCATGTGACATTACCCTGTTCGACAGTTTAAATTTCAAAAAAAAATTCCATGCAATTGACACTTGACAACAATACAAGTGTAAAACAACATGTCAAAAATTAGTGTACAAATAGTAAAGTTCAATTGGTTAGGACCTTGCTACATGTACACTATGGTGTACCCTTTAGTTTACCGTTTGCCACGTGACATTAAACTGTTGGACAGTTTAAATTTCAAACAGTTTTCCTGTCCTATTGTCAAATGACAACATTGCAAGTGTTAAACAACATGTCAAAAATAAGTTTACAAATAGCAAAGTTTAATCAATAAAGATCTTGCTACATGTACACTATGGTGTACACTTTATCTTACACTTTGCCACGTGACATTACCCTATTGGACAATTTAAATTTCTAACAGTTTTCCCATCCAATTGGCACTTGACAACAATAAAAGTGTCAAACAACGTGTCAAAAATCAATGTACAAATAGCAAAGTTCAATCGGTAGGAACCTTGCCACATGTACACTTTAGTTTACACTTTAGCAGGTGACATTACCCTATTGGATAGTTTAAATTTCAAATTTTTTTTCCATCCAATTGACACTTGACAACAATCCAAGTGTCAAACAACGTGTCAAAAATAAGTTTACAAATAGTAAAGTTCAATCGGTATGGACCATGCTACATGTACACTATAGTGGACATTTTTGTTTACACTTTGCCACATGACATTACCCTGTTGGACAGTTTAAATTTCAAATAGTTTTCCCATTCAATTGACACCTAACAATATGCAAGTGTCAAACAACGTGTCAAAAATCAGTGTAGAAATAGTAAAGTTCAATCGGCTAGAACCTTGCTACATGTACACTATGGTGTACACTTTAGTATACACATTGTCACGTGATATTACCCTGTTGGATAGTTTAAATTTCAGACAGCTTTTCCATCCAATTGACACTAGACAACAATGCAAGACTTAAACGACATGTTAAAAATTAGTGTACAAATAATAAGGTTCAATCGGTATGAACATTGCTACATGGATACTATGGTGTACACTTTAGTTTACACTTTGCCACGTGACATTACACTGTTGGACAGTTTAAACTTAAAATAATTTTCGCATCCAATTGTCAAAGGACAGCAATGCAAGTGTTGAACAATGTGTCAAAAATCAGTTTACAAATAGCAAAGTTCAATCGGTAAGGACCTTGCTACCTGTACACTATGGTGTACACTTTATTTTACATGTTGCCACTTGACATTACCCTATTTAACAGTTTAAATTTTAAATAGTTTTCCAATCCAATGGACACTTGAAAACAATGTAAGTGTCGAACAACATGTCAAAAATCAGTGTACAAATAGCAAAGGTCAATCGGTAAGAACCTTGCGACAAGTACACTATTGTGTACACTTTAGTTTACACTTTGCCATGTGTCATCACCCTATTGGACAGTTTAAATTTCAAATAGTTTTTCCATCTAGTTGAAACTTGACAACAATCCAAGTGTCAAATGACATGTCAAAAATCTGTGTACAAATAGAAAAGTTCAATCGGTATGAACATTGCTACATGTAGACTATGGTATATACTATAGTTTACTCATTTCCATGTGACATTACCCTGTTGGACAGTTTAAATTTCAAACAGTTTTCTCGTCCAATTGACACTTGATAACAATGTAAGTGTCAAACAACGTGTCGAAAATTAGCCTACAAATAGCAAATTTCAATTGGTAAGATCTTTGCTACATGTACACTATGGTGTACACTTTAGTTTACACTTTGCCACTTGACATTACCTTGTTGGACAGTTTAAATTTCAAATAGTTTTTCCATCCAATTGACACTTGACAACAATGCAAGTGTCGAGCAACGTGTCGAAAATTAGTGTACAAATAGCAAAGTTCAATCAGTAAGGACCTTACCACACGTACACTATGGTGTACACTTTAGTTTACAGTTTGCCACGTGACATTAACCTGTTGGATAGTTTAAATTTTAGACAGTTTTTCCATCCAATTGACACTTGACAACAATACAAGTGTCGAACAAAGTGTCAAAAATTAGTGTACAAATAGCAAAACTCAATAGGTAAGAACCTTGCTACATGTATACTATGGTGTACACTTTAGTTTACACTTTGCCACGTGACATTTCCCTGTCGGACAGTTTGAATTTCAAATAGTTTTCTCATCCAATTGACACTTGACAACAATGCAAGTGTCAAACAACATGTCCAAAATCAGTGTACAAGTAGCAAAGTTCAATCAGTAATAACCTTGCTACATGTACACCATGGTGTATAATTTAGTTTACACTTTGCCGCGTGACATTACCCTATTGGACAGTTTTAATTTTAAACAGTTTTCCCATCGAATTTACACTTTACAACAATGCAAGTGTCAAACAGTGTGTCAAAAATCATTGTACAAATAGCAAAGTTCAATCAGTAAGGACCTTGCCACATGTACACTATGGTGTACACTTTACACTTTTCCACGTGACATAACCCTGTTGGACAGTTTAAATTTTAAATAGTTTTCCCATTCCAACTGACACTTGACAACAATGCAAGTGTCGAACAACGTGTTGAAAATCAGTGTACAAATAGCAAAATTCAATCAGTAAAGACCTTGCCACACGTACACTATGGTTTACACTTTAGTTTACACTTTCCCACGTGACATTACCCTGTTGGAGAGTTTAAATTTTATTAAGTTTTCCCATCCAATTGACACTTGACAACAATGCAAGTGTTAAACAACCTGTTGAAAATCAATGTACAAATAGCAAAGGTCAATCAGTAAGGACCTTGCCACATGTATACTATGGTGTACACCTTCATTTACGCTTTCCCGCGTGACATTACCCTATTGGATAGTTTAAATTTTAAACATTTTTTCCATCCAATTGACACTTAACAACAATGCAAGTATCGAACAAAGTGACAAAAATCAGTGTACAAATAGCAAAGTTCAATTGGTAAGAACCTTGCTGCATGTATACTATGATGTACACTTTAGTTTACACTTTTCCACGTGATATTATCCTATGGGAGAGTTTAAATTTTAATTGGTATTCCCATCCAATTGACACTTGACCACAATGCAAGTGTCAAACAACGCATCAAAAATCAGTGTACAAATAGTAAAGTTCAATCAGCAAGAACATTGCTACATGTACACTATGGTGTTCAGTTTAGTGTACACTATGCCACGTGACATTACCCTGTTGGACAGTTTAAATTTCAAATAGTTTTTTCATCCAATTGACACTCAAGAAATAATATAAGTACCAAACAACATGTCAAAAATCAGAGTACAAATAGAAAAGTTCAATCGGTAAGAACCTTGCGACAAGTACACTATGGTGTACACTTTAGTTTACACTGCCACGTATCATCACCCTATTGGACAGTTTAAATTTTAAATTCCCATCAAATTGAAACTTGGCAACAATGCAAGTGTCAAATAATGTGTCACAAATTAGTGATCAAAAAGCAAAGTTCAATCGGTATGAACATTGCTACATGTATACTTTAATTTACACTTTTCCACGTGACATTACCCTGTAGGACAGTTTAAATTTCTATCAATTTTCCTGTCCATTTGGCACTTGACAACAATGCAAGTATCAAAAATCCGTGTACAAATGGAAAAGTTCAATCGGTAAGAACCTTGTTGCATGTATACTATGGTATGCGGTTTAGTTTACACTTTGCCAGGTGACACTGCCCTGTTGGACAATTTAAATTTCAAATAGTTTTTCCATCCAATTGACACTTAACAACAATTCAAGTGTCAAACAACATGTCAAAAATCAGCGTAAAAATAGAAAACTTCAATTGGTAAGAACCTTGCTACATGTATACTATGTGTACACTTCAGTTTACTCTTTACAACGTGACATTACCCTATTGGACACATTAAATTTTAAACAGTATTCCCATTCAATTGACACTTGACCACAATGCAAGTGTCAAACAACGAGTCAAAAATTAGTGCTCAAATAGCAAAGTTCAATCGGTAAGAACCTTGCTACATGTACACTATGGTGTTCACTTTAGTGTACACTTTGCCAGGAGACATTACCCTGTTGGACAATTTAAATTTCAAATAGTTTTCCCATCCAATTGACACTTGACCACAATACAAATGTCAAACAACGTGTCAAAAATCAGTGCAAAAATAGAAAGTTTCAATCGGTAAGAATCTTGGTACATGTACACTATGGTGTACACTTTAGTTTACACTTCGCCACGTGACATTACCCTGTTGGATAGTTTTAATTTCAAATGGTTTTTTCATTCAATTAACACTTGACAACAATGCAAATGTCAAATAATATGTCAAAAATCAGTGTACAAATAACAAAGTTCAATCGATAAAGACTTTGTTACATGTACACCATGGTGTACATTTTAGTTTACACTTTACCACGTGAAATTACCCTGTTGGACAGTTTAAATTTCAAACAGTTTTTTCCATCCAATTGACACTTGACCACAATACAAATGTCAAACAACGTGTCAAAAATCAGTGCAAAAATAGAAAGTTTCAATCGGTAAGAATCTTGGTACATGTACACTATGGTGTACACTTTAGTTTACACTTCGCCACGTGACATTACCCTGTTGGATAGTTTTAATTTCAAATGGTTTTTTCATTCAATTAACACTTGACAACAATGCAAATGTCAAATAATATGTCAAAAATCAGTGTACAAATAACAAAGTTCAATCGATAAAGACTTTGCTACATGTACACCATGGTGTACATTTTAGTTTACACTTTACCACGTGAAATTACCCTGTTGGACAGTTTAAATTTCAAACAGTTTTTTCCATCCAATTGACACTTGACCAAAAATGTAAGTGTCAAAGAGTACGTCAAAAATCAGTGTACAAATAGCAAAGTTCAAACGGTAAGAACCTTACCACATGTACACTATGGTGTACACTTTAGTTTACATTTGCCACGTGATATTACCATGTTGGACAGTTTAAATTTCAAATTGTTTTCCATCCAATTGACACTTGGACAACAATGCAAGTGTCAAACAACGTGTCAAAAATTAGTGTACAAATAGCGAAGTTCAATCGGTAAGAACCTTGCGACAAGTACACTATGGTGTAAACTTTAGTTTACATTTTGCCATGTGTCGTCACCCTGTTGGATAGTTTAAATTTCAAATAGTTTTCCCATCCAATTAACACTTGACAACAATGCAAGTATCAAACAACGTGTTAAAAATTAGTGTAAAAATAGAAAAGTTCAATCGGTAAGAACCTTGTTAAATATATGCTATGGTCTACACTTTAATTTATACTTTGCCACGTGACATTACCTTGTTAGACAGTTTAAATTTCAAATAATTTTCCCATCCAATTGACACTTGACCACAATGTAAGTGTCCAACAACGTGTCAAAAATCAGTGTACAAGTAGCAAAGTTCAATCGGTGAGGACCTTGGTACATGTACACTATGGTGTACACTTTAGTTTACACTTTGCCAATTGTCATTACCTTGTTGGACAGTTTAAATTTTAAACAGTTTTCCCACCCAATTAACACTTGACAACAATGCAAGTGTCGAACGACGTGTCAAAAATCATTGTACAAAGAGCAAAGTTAAATCGGTAAGAAAGTTACTACATGTACACTATGGTGTACACTTCAGTTTACACTTTGGCACGTGACAATACACCGTTCGACAGTTTAAATTTCAAATAGTTTTCCCATCCAATTGTTAAATGACAACAATGCAAGTGTTGAATAACGTATCAAAAATCGGTTTACAAATAGCAAAGTTCAATAGGTAAGGACCTTCCAACATGTACACTACGGTGTACAATTTAGTTTACACTTTGCCACGTGTCATCACCCTGTTGGACTGTTTAAATTTCAAATTATTTTCCCATCCAAATGACACTTGACAGCAATGCAAGTGTCAAACAACGTGTCAAAAATCAGTTTACAGATACCAAAATTCAATTGGTATGAACATTGCTACATGTACACTATGGTGTACATTTTAGTTTACACTTTTCCATGTGACATTACACTGTTGGACAGTTTAAATTTCAAATAGTTTTTCCATTCAATTGTCAAATGACGACAATGCAAGTGCTAAACAACGTGTAAAAAATCAGTTTACAATTAGCAAAGTTCAATCGATAAGGACCCTGCTACATGTACACTATGGTGTATACTTTAGTTTACACTTCGTCGCGTGACATTATCCTATTGGACAGTTTAATTTTCAAATAGTTTCTGATCCAATTGACACTTGACAACAATGCAAGTGTCAAACAACGTGTCAAAAATCAGTTTACAAATAGCAAAGTTCAATCGGTAAGAACTTTGCTATATGTACACTATGGTGTACACTTTAATTTACACTTTGTCACACGACATTCCCCTGTTGGACAGTTCAAATTTCAAATAGTTTTTCCATTCGATTGACACTCGGACAATAATACAAGTGTCAAACAGCATGTCAAAGATCAATGTACAAATAGAAAGTTTAATTGGTAAGAACCTTGCGACAAGTACACTATGGTGTACACTTTAGTTTACACTTTTCCACGTGACATTACACTATTGGACAGTTTGAATTTCAAACATTTTTCCCATCCAATTGTCAAATGACAACAATGCAAGTGTTGAACAACGTGTCAAAAATCAGTTTACAGTTAGCAAAGTTCAATCGGTAAGGATCTTGCTGCATGTACACTCTGGTGTACACTTTAATTTACACTTTGCCACGTGTCGTGACCCTATTAGACAGATTAAATTTCAAATAGTTTTTTCATCCAATTTACAAGTGCCAAACAACATGTTAGAAATCAGTGCACAGATAGCAAAGTTCAATCGGTATGAACACTGCTACATGTACACTTTGGTGTATACTTTAGTTTACATTTTGCCACTTGACATTACATTGTTTGACATTTTAAATTTTAAATAGTTTTCCCATCCAATTGTCAAATGACAACAATCCAAGTGTTAAACAACGTGTCGAAAATCAGTTTACAAATAGCAAAGTTCAGTCGGTAAGGACCTTGCTACATGTACACTATGGTGTACACTTTAGTTTACACTTTACCACGTGACATTACCCTGTTGGATAGTTTAAACTTCAAATAGTTTCTCATCCAATTGACACTTCACAACAATGTAAGTATCAAACAACGTGTCAAAAATCAGTGTACATATAGCAAAGTTTAATCGGTAAGAACTTTGCTACATGTACACTTTAGTTTACACTCTGCCATGTGTCATTACCATGTTGGACAGTTTAAATTTTAAATAGTTTTCCTATCCAACTGACACTTGACTACAATTCAAGTGGCAAGCAACGTGTCAAAAATCAGTCTGCAAATAGTAAAGTTCTATCGGTAAGAGCCTTGCTACATGTGCACTATGGAGTACACTTTAGTTTACACTATATCACGTGATATTACCCTCTTTGACAGTTTAAATTTCAAATAGTTTTTTGATCCAATTGACGCTTGACAACAATGCAAGTGCCAACCAATGTGACAAAAATCAGTGTACAAATAGTAAAGTTCAATCGGTAAGAACCTTGCTACATGTATAAAATAGTTTTGCCATCTAGTTGACACTTGACAACAAGGTAAGTATTAAACAACGTGTCAAAAATCATTTTACAAAAACCAAAGTTCAATCGGTAGGGACCTTGCTACATAAACACTATGGTGTACACTTTAGTTTTCGCTTTGCCACATGATATTACCCTATTGGACAGCTTAAATTTCAAACAGTTTTCCTATCCAATTGACACTTGACAACAATGCAAGTGTCAAACAACGTTTCAAAAATCATTGTACAAATAGCAATGCTCAATCGATAAGAACATTTCTACATGTACACTATGGTGTATACTTTAGCTTACACTTTGCCACGAGACGTTACCCTGTTGGACAGTTTCAATTTCAAATAGTTTTCCCATCCAATTGTCACTTAGCAACAATGCAAGTGTTAAACAACGTATCAAAAATCTGTGTACAAATAGCAAAGTTCAATGGCTAAGAACCTTGTGACATGTACACTATGGTGTACACTTTAGTTTACACTTTGCCATGTGTAATTGCCCTATTTGACAGTTTAAATTTCAAATAGTTTTCATATCCAATTGACACTTGACAACAATGCAAGTGTCAAATAATGTGTAAAAAATCAGTGTACAAATATCAAAGTTCAATCGATAAGAACCTTGCTACATGTACACTGCGGTGTACACTTTGCCACGTGACATTACTCTATTGAACATTTTAAATTTCAAATAGTTTAACCATCCAATTGACACCTAACAACACTGCAAGTGTCAAAGAACGTGTCGAAAATTAGTTTACAAGTAGCAAGGTTTAATCGGTAAAGACCTTGCTACATGTACACCATATTTTCCATGTGACATTACCCTATTGGACAGCTTAAATTTCACACCGTTTTCCCATCGAATTAACTCTTGGCAATAATGCAAGTGTTAAATAACATGTCAAAAATCAGTGTACAAATAATAAAGTTCATCGGTAAGGACGTTGCTACATGTACACTACGGGGTACACTTCAGTTTACACTTTACCACGAGACATTATCCTATTAGACAGTTTAAATTTCAAATAGTTTTACCATCCAATTAACACTTGATAACAATGCAAGTGTCAAGCAATGTGTCAAAAATCAGTGTACAAATAGCAAAATTCAATCGGTAAGAACCTTGTTGTAGTAGCCGAGACAAATAAAATGGAATTATGCTAATATTTTGTGATGATCTAGTACCACGAGCCCTAACCCATTTTAGAAATGACCTATGGAAGCTCAACCCATGTAAGATTACAAAAGTCCAAGTCATAAGTTAATTAAAAGCTCAGCAATTTAAGAGAATAAGTTTAAGTAAAATTAATTACAAAGATTTAATGAATAATTGGTTCGCCACAATAGTCATCTACATGGTATTTAATGTAGGCAACCCAGGCTCGAATCATCATGTAGATATTTTTTATAAAACTTTCATATGAATTATTTTTATGGTTTTGAGACTCTTCAAATTCTTAGTTAAAGACTAAGTTTAATAAATTTAATGATAATACAAGTCCCCCACTTAATTTTTCATTAAAAAGAAAGGTTATAGAAGTGGAAGTTCACTTTTCACTGCACTCCTCTTCGAATCCGAATTTCATCTCATTTTCTCTCAAAAAATATATTTCATATCAAGTTAAGCTTAAAGAATAACAAGGGTGAGAAGAAGGAAGGCTTTCTATACATTTTGTTCTTTTATCCAAGAAAATTCAAGGTAGGTAGAGGTGCAAGTGTTCATTCATTTTCAAATTTGATTTTTCGATAAATGTTTGAATGAAATAGTACCTTCGGGTACGATGATTCGGCACTACAATAGTTTGAATGATCATTTTTCCGGCTCTACGTGTTATGATAATGCTATAGTAATTGAATTTTGCCGTAAATTCATCTACGTCCGATGGTATGAATCTATAGTTCGGAATTTCTAATTTGATAATGAATTGCACCGATGATATCTATTGAGTTTCAAACTCATGGATTAATTCTCTTCCTATAGGTTGAATGGATTTTCCTTGGGGCGTAGATGATGGTAAAGGATGATGCAACATGTCATGGAGAAGCCGGTGATTTACACTTTCTTTAAATTTGATTCCTATGAATATTGTGTGGATCTATTTTACGAACACTCGTTATGAATAAATTATGATTGAAAGTAGATATGAATCATAGGAATAAATTTACAATTTACTGCACACAAAAAAAAGTTAGCGACTTAAAGTTTTGATGTCTCTTCAAAAATTTCAGTTTTTGCCTCATCTTTAAAAAAAACATAACTCTTTCATTACTTGGTATTTTTATACGAAAAAAATTGAATTGGATAGCCTAATAAGTTAGATGCTGACTAAAATTGTAATCATGCCAATCCAATATTGGTAAAAGGTTATATGTCACATAAAGTAAACTGTGCTGGGTGCTGTTTCTGTTTTTCAGCTTCTACCCTTGTTTTCAAAAATTCATAAAATCACTCATTACTTAGAAATTTTGGATGAAACCAATTGGATTTGATAGTCTCATGGATTAGATACTGAATAAATTTGAAATCATGAGGTTTTTACGTTGGCGTATTTTTATATGCCAATTTAAGTGAACTGCACCGGTTTACCTTTCAATCGGGTCGCTGTTGAGTTTTGAAAAATATTTTAATACCCCATATGATGTCGACGGAAGGTAATTTTTGACTATGTCATATTATAAGGAGTTTAATACCTTACATTAAAATTTGATGAAGTTTCAAGGTCGATAGCTATGAAAACAAATTTATTTTGACAATTACTGTTTGAGACAAAAACTGGAACAGCAACATTACTTTTTAAGTTTTGCCAAAATTTCACGTCAATAGTCGTTACATGCATGGAACCCATTCTAAAAATTTTTTTTAGAAATTGTTTTCTTTTAGAATTGAATTATTGTTTAAATTTAAAAAAAAGAAAATTCTTTATTTAAATTCCAAAATTTAATCTTTATACATTCTATTAAAAAATACTAAACTAGCTTTACAGCTAAGGTACAATGGTTGAGTGACGTTTTCGTCCATGCGGGTCGGGGCGTTACACTTGCTACATGTACACTATGGTATACACTTTAGTTTACACTTTTCCACGTAAGATTATCCTGTTGGAAGTTTAGATTTCAAACAGTTTTCCCATCCAATTGACACTTGAAAACAATGCAAGTGTCAAATAACATGTCAAAAATCAGTATACAAATAGCAACGTTCAAACGGTAAGAGCCTTGTTACATATACCCTACGGTGTACACTTTATTTTACACTTTGTCAAGTGACATTATCCTGTTGGACAGTTTAAATTTTAAACAGTTTTCCAATTCAACTAACGCTTGACAACAATGAAAGTTTCAAACAACGTGTCAAAAATCATGGTACAAATAGCAAAGTTCAATCGGTTAGAACCTTGCCACATGTATCAAATAGTTTTCCCATACAATTGACACATGACAACAATGCAAGTGTCCAACAATGTGTCAAAAATCAGTTTACAAATAGCAAAGTTCAATCGGTAAGGACCTTACTACATGTACACTATGGTGTACACTTTAGTTTTCACTTCACCACGTGACATTGCCCTATTGGACAGCTTAAATTTCAAACAGTTTTCCCATCCAATTGACACTTGACAACAATGCAAGTGTCAAACAAAGTGTCAAAAATTAGTGTACAAATAATAAAGTTCAATTGGTAAGAACCTTTCTACATGTAAACTATGGTGTACACTTTAGTTTACACTTTGCCACATGACATTACCCCATTAGACAGTTTAAATGTCAAACAGTTTTCCCATTCAATTGGCACTCGAAAACAACACAAGTGTTAAACAACGTGTCAAAAATTAGTGTACAAACCGTAAAGTTCAATTGGTAAGAACCTTGCGACATGGACACTGTGACGTACATTTTAGTTTACACTTTGCCACGTGTCATTACCATGTTGGGCAGTTTAAATTTCAAACAATTTTCTCGTCCAATTGACACTTGATTACAATCCAAGTGTCAAACAACGTGTCAAAAATCAGTGTACAAATAGCAATGTTCAATCGGTAAGAACCTTGCAACATGTACAATATGGTGTATACTTTAGTTTACACTTTATCATGTAACACTACCCTATTGGACAGTTTAAATTTCAAATAGTTTTCCCATCCAATTGACACTTGATTACAATCCAAATGTCAAACAACGTGTCAAAAATAAGAGTGCAAATAGCAAAGTTCAATCGGTAAGAAGTGTTAAGCAACGTGTCAAAAATCAGCGTACAAATAGTAAAGTTCAATCGGTAAGAACCTTACCACATGTATAAAACAAATTTCCTAGCCAATTGACACCTGACAACAATGCAAGTGTCAAACTATGTGTCAAAAATCAGTTTTCAATTTGCAATGTTCAATCGGTAAGGACCTTGCTACATGTACACTTTAGTGTACACTTTAGGTTTCACTTTGCCACATCACATTACCCTGTTGGACAACTTAAATTTTAAATAGTTTTTCCATCCAATTGATACTTGACAACAATGCAAGTGCCAACCAACATGCCAAAAATCAGTGTACAAATAGCAATGCTCAATCGGTAAGAACCTTTCAACATGTACACTATGGTGTATACTTTAGCTTACACTTTGCCACGTGACATTACCCTGTTGGAGAGTTTAAATTTCAAATAGTTTTCCCATCCAATTGTCACTTGACAATAATGTAAGTGTCAAACAACGTGTCAAAAATCAATGTACAAATAGCAAAGTTCAATGAATAATAACCTTGCGACATGTACACTGTGGTGTACACTTTAGTTTACACTTTGCCACATGTCACTACCCTGTTGGACAGTTTAAATTTCAAATAGTTTTCCCATCCAATTGACACTTGACAACAATGCAAGTGTCAAACATCGTGTCTAAAATCAGTGTACAAATAGCAAAGTTCAATCGGTAAGAACCTTGCTACACGTACACTACGATGTACACTTTAGTTTACACTTTTCCACGTGACATTACCCTATTGGAAAGTTTAAATTTCAGATAGTTTTTCCATTCAATTGACACCTGACAACAACGTAAGTAACAAACAATGTGTCGAAAATCAACGTACAAATAGCAAAGTTCAATATGTAAAGACCTTACCACATATACACTATGGTGTACACTTCAGTTTACACTTTTCCACGTGACATTACTCTATTGGGCAATTTAAATTTCAAATAGTTTCACACTAGCATTGTTGTCAAGTGTGAATTGGATGGATAAACTGTTTGAAATTTAAACTGTCCAAAAGGGTAGTGACACATGGCAAAGTGTAAACTAAAGTGTACACCATAATGTACATGTCGTAAGGTTCTTATCGAATTATCTTTGCTATTTGTACACTGATTTATGACACGTTGTTTCACACTTGCATTGTTGTCAACTGTGAATTGGATGGGAAAACTGTTTGAAATTTAAATTGTCCAATAGGGTAATGTCACGTGGAAAAGTGTAAACTAAAGTGTACACCATAGTGTACATGTAGTAAGGTCCTTACCGATTGAACTTTGCTCTTTGTACACAGATTTTTGACACGTTGTTTAACACTTGCAAAGTTGTCAAGTGTCAATTGGAAGGAAAAACTATTTGAAACTTAAAATACCCAATATTGTAATGACACGTGACAAAGTGTAGAGTAAAGTATACACCATGGTGTACATGTAGCAGGGTTCTTACCGATTGATCTTTGCTATTTGTACACTGATTTTTGACAGATTGTTTGACACTTACATTGTTGTTAAGTGTCAATTAGATGGAAAAGCTGTTTGAAGTTTAAACTGTACAATAGGGTATTGTAACGTGGCAAAGTGTAAACTAAATTGTACACCATAGTTTACACGTGGCATGGTCCTTACCGATTGAACTTTGCTACTTGTACACTGATTTTTGACACGTTGTTTGACACTTGCATTGTTGTCAAGTGTCAATTTGATGGGAAAACTATTTGAAATTTAAACTTTCAAATAGAGCAATGTCACGTGGCAAAGAGTAAACTAAAGTGTACACCATAGCGTACATGTCGTAAGGTTCTTACCGATTGAACTTTGCTATTTGTAAACTGATTTTTGACACATTGTTTGACACTTGCATTGTTGTCAAGCGTCAATTGGATGGAAAAATTGCTTGAAATTTAAATTGTCCAATAGGATAACGTCACGTGACAAAGTGTAAACTAAAGTGTATACCATAGTGTGCATGCAACAAGGTTCTTACCGATTGAACTTTACTATTTGTACACCAATTTTTAACACGTTGTTTGACACTTGCATTGTTGTCTAGTGTCAATTGGATTGGAAAATTGTTTGAAATTTAAACTGTCCAACAGTGTAATGTCATGTGGCAGAGTGTAAATTGAAGTGTACACCATAGTGTAAATGTGGCAAGGTCCTTACCTATTGAACTTTGCTATTTGTACACAAATCTTCGACACGTTGTTTGACACTTACATTGTTGTCAAGTGTCAATTGATGGGAAAACTATTTGAAAATTAAACTATCCAACAGGGTAATGTCACGTGAAAAAGTGTAAACTAAAGTGTACACCATAGTGTTCATATGGTAAGGTCCTTACCTATTGAACTTTGCTATTTGTACATAGATCTTCGACATGTTGTTTGATACTAGCATTATTGTCAAGTGTCAATTGTATGGAAAAACTTTTTGAAATTTAAACTGTCCAATAGAATAATGTTACGTGGCAAAGTGTAAACTAAAGTGTACACCATAGTGTACATGTAGCAGGGTTCTTACCAATTGAACTTTGCTATTTGTACATTGATTTTTGACAAGTTGTTTCACACTAGCATTGTTGTCACGTGTGAATTGAATGGATAAACTGTTTGAAATTTAAACTGTCCAAGAGGGTAGTGACACGTGGTAAAGTGTAAACTAAAGTGTACACCATAGTGTACATGTTGTAAGGTTCTTATCGAATTATCTTTGCTATTTGTACACTGATTTATGACACGTTGTTTCACACTTGTATTGTTGTCAACTGTGAATTGGATGGGAAAACTGTTTGAAATTTAAACTGTCCAATAGGGTAATGTCATGTGACAAAGTGTAAACTAAAGTGTACACCATAGTGTACATGTTGCAAGGTCCTTACCGATTGAGCTTTGCTGTTTGTACCCTGATTTTTGACACGTTGTTTAACACTTGCAAAGTTGTCAAGTGTCAATTGAATGGAAAAACTGTTTGAAATTTATAATGTCCGATAGGGTAATGACACGTGATAAAGTGTAAACTAAAGTGTACACCATGGTGTACATGTAGCAGGGTTCTTACCGATTGATCTTTACTATTTGTACTCTGATTTTTGACAGGTTGTTTGACACTTGCATTGTTGTCAAGTGTCAATTGGATTGGAAAACTATTTGAAATTTAAACTATGCAAAAGGGTATTATCACGTGGTAAAGTGTAAACTAAATTGTACACCATAGATTACATGTAGCATGGTCCTTACCGATTGAATTTTGCTATTTGTACAATGATTTTTGACACATTGTTTGACACTTGCATTATTTTCAAGTGTCAATTCGATGGGAAAATTGTTTGAAATTTAGACTATCAAATAGAGTAATGTCATGTGGCAAAGCGTAAACTAAAGTGTACATCATAGCGTCCATGTCGTAAGGTTCTTACCGATTGAACTTTGCTATTTGTAAACTGATTTTTGACACATTGTTTGACACTTACATTGTTGTCAAGCATCAATTGGATGGAAAAACTATTTGAAATTTAAATTGTCCAATAGGATAATGTCACGTGACAAAGTGTAAACTAAAGTGTGCACCGTAGTTTGCATGCAGCAAGGTTCTTACCGATTGAACTTTGCTATTTGTACACTGATTTTTGACACGTTGTTTGGCACTTGCATTATTCTCTATTGTCAATTGGATGGGAAAACTATTTGAAATTTAAACTGTCCAACATGGTAATGTCACGTGGCAGAGTGTAAACTGAAGTTTACACCATAGTGTAAATGTGGCAAGGTCCTTACCTATTGAACTTTGCTATTTGTACACAAATCTTTGACATGTTGTTTGACACTTATATTATTGTCAAGTGCCAATTTGATGGGAAAACTATTTGAAAATTAAACTATCCAGCAGGATAATGTCACGCGGAAAAGCGTAAACTAAAGTGTACACCATAGTGTACATGTGGCAAGGTCCTTACCTATTGAACTTTGCTATTTGTACACAGATCTTCGACATGTTGTTTAACACTAGAATTGTTGTCAAGTGTCAATTGTATGAAAAAACTGTTTGAAATTTAAACTTTCCAATAGAATAATGTCACGTGGCAAAGTGTAAACTAAAGTGTACACCATTGTGTGCATGTAGCAAGGTTCTTACCGATTGAACTTCGCTATTTGTACACTGATTTTTGACAAGTTGTTTCACACTTGCATTGTTTCCAAGTGTGAATTGGATGGATAAAGTGTTTAAAATTTAAACTGTCCAAGAGTGTAGTGACACGTGGCAAAGTGTAAACTATAGTGTACACCATAATATACATGTCACAAGGTTCTTATTGAATTATCTTTGCTATTTCTACACTAATTTATGACACGTTGTTTCACAAGTGCATTGTTGTCAATTGTGAATTGGATGGAAAAACTGTTTGGAATTTAAACTATCCAATAGAGTAATGTCACGTGGCAAAGACTAAACTAAAGTGTACACCATAGCGTACATGTCGTAAGGTTCTTAACGATTGAACTTTACTATTTGTACACTTATTTTTGACACGTTGTTGCACACTTGCATTGTTGTCAAGTGTTAATTGGATGGAAAAACTGTTTGAAATTTAATTTGTTCGACAAGGTAATGTCACGTGGCAAAGTGTAAACTAAAGTGTACACCATAGTGTGCAAAGGTTCTTACAAAGAGAACTTTGTTATTTGTACACGGATTTTTGACACGTTGTTTGACACCTACATTGTTGTCAAGTATCAATTGGAAGGGAAAACTGTTTGAAATTTAAGCTGTCCAACTGGGTAAGGTCACCTAGTAAAGTTAAAACTAAAGTGTACACCATAGTGTACATGTAGTAAGGTCCTTACCGATTGAACTTTGCTATTTGTAAAGTGATTTTTGACACATTGTTTGACACTTGCATTGTTGTCAAGCGTCAATTGGATGGAAAAATTATTTGAAATTTAAATTGTCCAGTAGGGTAATAACACGTGACAAAGTGTAAATTAAAGTGTACACCATAGTGTGCATGCAGCAAGGTTCTTACCGATTGAACATTGTTATTGGTACACTAATTTTTGACACGTTGTTTGACACTTGAATTGTTGTCAAGTGTCAATTGGATGGGAAAACCATTTGAAATTTAAACTGTCCAACAGGGTAATATCATGTTGCAAAGTGTAAACTAAAGTATACACCATAGTGTATATGTAGCAAGATTCTTACCGATTGTACTTTGCTATTAGTACATAGATTTTTGACACGTTGTTTGACACTTTCATTGTTGATAAGTGTTAATTGGATGGAAAAACTGTTTCAAATTTAAACTGGCCAACTGGGCAATGTCACGTGGTATAGTCTAAACTGCAGTGTACACCATAGTGTACATGTGGCAAGGTTCTTACCGATTGAACTTTGATATTTGTACACTAATTTTCGACACGTTGTTTGACACTTGCATTGTTGTCAAGTGTCAATTGGATGGGAAAACTATTTGAAATTTAAACTGTACAAAGAGTAATGTAACATTGCAAAGTGTAAACTAAAGTGTACACCGTTGTGTATATGTAGCAAGGTTCTTACCAATCGAACTTTGCTATTTGTACACTGATTTTAGACACGTTGTTTGACACTTGCATTATTGTCAAGTGTCAATTGGATGGGAAAACTGTATGAAATTTAAACTATCTAACAGGGTAATGACAAGTGCCAAAGTGTAAACTAAAGTGTACACCATAGTGTACATGTCGCAAGGTTCTTACCCATTGAATTTTGCTATTTGTACATAGATTTTTGACACGTTATTTGACACTTACATTATTGTCAAGTGACAATTGGATGGGAAAACTATTTAAAATTTTAATTGTCCAATAGAGTAATGTCACGTGGCAAAGTGTGAGCTAAAGTATACACCATAGTGTACATGTAGAAAGGTTCTTATCGATTGAGCATTGCTATTTGTAGACTAATTTTTGACACGTTGTTTGACACTTTTATTGTTGTCAAGTGTCAATTGGATGGGAAAACTATTTGAAATTTAAGCTGTCCAATAGGGTAATGTCACGTGGCAAAGTCAAAACTAAAGTGTACACCATAGTGTGCATGTAGCAAGGTTCTTACCGATTGAACTTTGTTATTTGTAAATTGATTTTTGACACAAAATTTGACGCTTGCATTGTTGTCAAGTGTCAATTGGATGGGAAAACTGTATGATACATGTAGCACGGTTCTTACCGATTGAACTTTACTATTTGTACATTGATTTATGACACGTTGTTTCACACTTGCATTGTTCTCAAGTGTGAATTGGATGGGAAAATTGTTAGAAATTTAAATTGTTCAATAGGGTAATGTCACGTGATAAAGTGTACAGCATAGCGTATATGTTGCAAGGTTCTTACCGATTGAACTTTGCTATTTGTACGCTGATTTTTGACACATTGTTTGGCACTTGCATTGTAGTCAAGTGTCAATTGAATGAGAAAAATGTTTGAAATTTAAGCTGTCCAACATGGTAAAAATATGTGGCAAAGTGTAGATTGAAGTGTACGTCATAGTGTACATGTAGCAAGGTTCTTACCGATTGATCTTCGCTATTTGTACACTGATTTTTGACACTTTGTTCGACACTTGTATTGTTGTCAAGTGGCAATTGGAAGGGAAAAATGTTTGACATTTAAACTATCCAAGAGGGTGATGTCACTTGGCAAAGTGTAAACTAAAGTGTACACCATAGTGTACATGTAGAAAGGTTCTTACCGATTGAACTTTGTCATTTATACATTGATTTTTGACACGTTGTTTGACACTTGCATTGTTTTCAAGTGTCAATTGGATGGAAAAACTGTTTGAAATTTAAGTTGACCAACAGGACATTGTCACGTGGCAAACTGAAAACTAAAGTGTACACCGTAGTGTACATGTCGTAAGGTCCTTACCGATTGAAGTTCGCTATTTGTAAACTGATTTTTGACACATTGTTTGACACTTGCATTGCTGTCAAGTGTCAATTGGATGGAAAAAATGTTTGATACATGTGGCAAGGTTCTAACCGATTGAACTTTACTATTTGTACGCTGATTTTTGACACGTTGTTAGACACTTGCATTGTTGTCAAGCGTCAATTGGATGGAAAAAGTGTTTGAAATTTAAACTGTCCAATAGGATAATGCCAAGTGACAAAGTGTAAACTAAAGTGTACACCATAGTGTACATGTAGTAAGGTTCTTACCGAATGAACTTTGCTATTTGTACACCGATTTTTGACATATTGTTTGACACTTGCATGGTTGTCAAGTGTCAATTGGATGAGAAAACTGTTTGAAATTTAAGTTGTCCAACACGACAATGACACGTGGCAAAGTGTAAACTAAACTGTACATGATAGTATACATGTCGCAAGGTTCTTACCCATTGAACTTTGCTATTTGTAAACAGATTTTTGACATGTTTGACACTTACATTGTTTTCAAGTGACAATTGGATGGGAAAACTGTTTGAAATTTAAATTGTCCAACAAGGCAATGTCACGTGGCAAAGTGTAAGCTAAAGTTTACACCATAGTGTACATGTAGAAAGGTTCTTACCAATTGAGCATTGCTATTTGTACACTGATTTTTGACACGTTGTTTGACACCTGCATTGTTGTCAAGTGTCAATTGGATGGGAAAACTGTTTGAAATTTAAGTTATCCAGCAAGGTAATGTCACGTGTCAAAGTAAAAACTAAAGTTTACACCATAGTGTACATGTAGCAAGGTCCTTACCGATTGAACTTTCCTATTTGTAAACTAATTTTTGACACGTTGTTTGACACTTGCATTGTAGTCAAGTGTCAATTGGATGAGAAAACGATTTGATACATGTAGCAAGGTTCTTACCGATTGAACTTTACTATTTGTACACTGATTTTTGACACGTTGTTTGACACTTGCATTGTTGTCAAGCGTCAATTGGATGGGAAAACTATTTGAAATTAAAACTGTCAAACAGGGTAATGCCATGTGATAAAATGTAAACTAAAGTGTACTCCATAGTGCACATGTGGCAAGGTTCTTATCGATTGAACTTTGCAATTTGTACACTGATTTTTGACACGTTTCTTGACACTTGCATTGTACTCAAGTGTCAATTGGATGAGAAAATTGTTTAAAATTTAAATTGTCCAACAGAGTAATGATACGTGGCAAGGTGTAAAATTAAAGTGTACGTCATAGTGTACATGTCGCAAGGTTCTTACCAATTGAACTTTACTATTTGTAAACTGATTTTTGACGCGTTATTTGACACTTGCATTGTTGTCAAGTGGCAATTGGATGGAAAAACTGTTTAAAATTTAAACTATCCAACAGGATAATATCACGTGGTAAAGTGTAAACTAAAGTGTACACCATAGTGTACATGTAGAAAAGTTCTTACCGATAGAACTTTGTTATTTGTATACTAATTTTTGACAAGTTGTTTGACACTTACATTATTGTCAAATGTCAATTGGATGGGAAAACCGTTTGAAACTTAAGCTGTCCAACGGCATAATGTCACGTGGCAAAGTGAAAACTAAAGTGTACACCATAGTGTACTTGTAGTAAAGTCTTTACCGATTGAACTTTGCAATTTGTAAACTAATTTTTGACAGATTGTTTGACACTTGTATTGTTGTCAAGCGTCAATTGGGTGGGAAAACTGTTCGAAATTTAAACTATCCGACAAGGTAATGTCACGTGATAAAGTGTACATTAAAGTGTACACCATAGTGTACATGTAGCAATGTTCTTACCGATTGAATTATGCTATTTGTACACTGATTTTTGACACGTTGTTTGACACTTGCATTGTTTTCAAGTGTCAATTGGATGGGAAATAGTTTGAAATTTAAACTGCCCAACAGGGTAATGTCACGTGACAAAGTGTAAAGTAAAGTGTACACCATAGTGTGCATGTAGCACGATTGTTTCCGAATGAACTTTACTATTTGTACACTGATTTTGAACACGTTATTTGACACTTGCATTGTAGTCAAATGTCAATTGGATGGAAAAACTGTTTGAAATTTAAACTGGCTAATAGGGCAATGTCACGTGGCAAAGTGTAAACTAAAGTGTACACCATAGTGTACACGAGGCAAGGTCCTTACCGATTGAACATTACAATCTGTACACTGATTTTCGATACGTTGTTTGACTAAAAAATAAGTGTACAAATAGCAAAGTTCAATCGGTAAGAACCTTGCTACACGTACACTATGGTGTACAGACGTAAGTTTGCACTTTGCCATGTGACATTACCCTGCTGGACAGTTTAAATTTCAAATAGTTTTTCTATTCAATTGACACTTGACAACAATGCAAGTGTCAAACAATGTGTCAAAAATCAGTGTACAAATAATAAAGTTCAATCTGTAAGAACCTTGCTACATGTACACTTTGGTGTATATTTTGGTTTACACTTTGCCACGTGACGTTACCTTGTAGGACAGCTTAAATTTCAATAAAAATTACCATCCAATTGACACTTGACAACAATGCAAGTGTCAAACAACGTGTCAAAAATCAGTGTACAAGCAACAAAGTTCAATCGGTAAGGACCTTGCTACTTGTACACCATAGTGTATACTTTAGTTTACACTTTGCCACCTGATATTGCCCTATTGGACAGTTTAAATTTCAAATAATTTTTCCATCCAATTGTCACTTGACAATAATAAAAGTGCCAAATAACGTGTCAAAAATCGCGTACGAATAGCAAAGTTCAATCAGCAAGCACCTTGCTACATGTACACAGTGGTGTACACTTTACTTTACACTTTTCCACGTCATATTACTCGATTGAATAGATTAAATTTCAAACTATTTTCCCATCCAATTGACACTTAACAACAATACAAGTGTCAAACAACGTGTCAAAAATCGGTGTACAAATAGTAAAGATCAATCGGTAAGAACCTTGCTACATGTACACTATGATGTACACTTTAGTTTACACTTTGTCACGTGACATTACTCTATTGGATAGTTTAAATTTCAAACAATTTTCCCACACACTATGGTGTACACTTTAGTTTACAATTTGCCACGTGATATTACCCTGTTGGACAGTTTAAATTTCATACAGTTTTCCCATCCAATTGACATTTGACAACAATGCAAATGTCAAGCAACATGTCAAAAATCAGTGTACAAATAACAAAGTTCAATAGGTAAGAACCTTGCTACATGTACACTTTGGTGTACACTTTAGTTTACAATTTGCCACGTGACATTACTCTATTGGACAGTTAAAAATTCAAATAGTTTTTCCATCCAATTGACACTTGACAACAATGCAAGTGTCAAACAACGTGTCAAAAATCAGTGTAAAAATAGCAAAGTTTAATCGGCAAGGACCTTGCCACAAGAACACTATGGTGTACACTTTAGTTTACACTTTACCACGTGACATTATCCTGTTGGATAGTTTAAATTTATAACAGTTTTCCCATCCAATTAACAATTGATAACAATGCAAGTGTAAAACAACGTGTTGAAGATCAGTGTCCGAATAGAAAAGTTCAATCGACAAGGACCTTTCTACATGTACACTATGGTGTACGCTTTAGTTTACACTTTGCCACATGACATTACACTATTAGACAGTTTAAATTTCAAACAGTTTTTCCATTCAATTGACGCTTGACAACAATGCAAGTGGCAAACAACGTGTCAAAAATCAGTGTACAAATTGCAGAGTTCAATCGGTATGAACCTTGTGACGCGTACACTATGGTGTACAATTTAGTTTACACTTTCCCACGTGACACTACTCTATTGGACACTTTAAATTTCAAATAATTTTCCCATATGATTGACACAAGACAACAATATAAGTTCAAACAACGTGTCGAAAATCAACGTACAAACAGCAAAGTTCAATCGGTAAGGACCTCGCTACATGTACACAATCGTGTAAACTTTAGTTTACACTTTGCTACGTGGCATTACCCTGTTTGATAGTTTAAATTTCAAACAGTTTTCCCATCCAATAGACCCTTGACAACAATTCAAGTGTCAAACAATGTGTTAAAAATCAGTGTACAAATAGCAAAGATTAGTCGGTAAGAACCTTGCAACATGTACACTATGGTGTACACTTTAGTTTACACTTTGCCAAATGTCATCATTACCCTGTTGGAAAGTTTAAATTTCAAATAGTTTTCCCATCCAACTGACACTTGACAAAAATGCATGTGTTAATCAACGTATCAAAAATAAGTTTAATAGTAGCGAAGTTCAATCGGTAAGGGCCTAGCTACATGAACACTATGCTGTAAAGTTTAGTGTACACTTTGAATGAGACAATACCTATTGGATAGTTTAAGTTTCAAATAGTTTTTCCATTCGATAGACTCGTGACAACAATCGAAGTGTCAAAAAATGTGTGAAAAATCAGTGTAGAAATAACAAAGATCAATTAGTAAGAACCTTGCGGCATGTACACCATGGTGTACATTTTAGTTTACACTTTGCTACATGCCATTATCCTATTGGAAAATATAAATTTCAAATAGTATTCCCATCCAATTGACACTTGACAACAATGCATGTGTCGAACAACGTGCCAAAAATCAGTTTACAAGTAGCAAAGTTCAATCGGTAATGATACACTTTGCCATGTAACATTACCCTTTTGGCCAGTTTAAATTTAAAACAATTTTCTCATCCAATTGACACTTGTCAACAATACAAGTGTTAAACAGCGTGTCGAAAATCTGTGTACAAATAGCAAAGTTCAATCGGTAAGAACCGTGTTACATGTACACTTTGGTGTACACTTTAGTTTTCACTTTACCATGTGACATTACCCTATTGGACAGTTTAAATTTCAAACATTGTTCCCATCCAATTGATACTTGACAACAATGTAAGTGTCAAGGAACGTGTCAAAAATCAGTGTACAAATAGCAAAGTTCAATCGGTAAGAACCTTGCTGCATGTACACTATGGTGTACACTTTAGTTTACATTTTGCCACGTGACATTATCCCGTTGGACAGTTTAAATTTGAAACAATTTTCTCATCTAATTGACACTTGATAACAATGCAAGTGTCAAACAACGTTTAAAAAATTAGTGTACAAATAATAAAGTTCAATCTGTAAGAACCTTGTTACATGTACACTATGGTGTACACTTCAGTTTTCACTTTGTCACATGACATTATCCTGTTGGATAGTTTAAATTTCAAACAGTTTTCCCATCCAATTGACGCTTGACAACAATGCGAGTGTCAAACACGTGTCAAAAATCAGTGTACAAATAGAAAATTTCAATCGATAAGGACCTTGGTACAGGTACACTATGTTGTAAACTTTAGTTTACACTTTGCTACGTGACAATACCCTGTTAGATTATTTAAATTTCAAAAAGTTTTCCCATTCAATTGACACTTGACAGCAATGCAAGTGTGAAACAACTTATCGAAAATCAGTGTACAAATAGCAACGATCAATCGGTAAGAACCTTGCGACACGTACACTATGGTGTACACTTTAGTTTACACTTTGCCACGTGTCATTATCTTGTTGGAAAACTTAAATTTCAAATAGTTTTCCCATCAATTTGACACTTGACAACAATGCGAGTGTCAAACAACGTGTCAAAAATTAGTTTAGAGGTAGCAAAGTTCAGTCGGTAAGGAGCTTGCTATATGTACACTATGCTGTAAACTTTAGTTTACACTTTATCACGTGACATTACCCTGTTGGCCAGTTTAAATTTCAACTAGTTTTCCCATGCAATTGACACTTGTCAACAATGCAAGTGTCAAACAACGTGTCAAAAATTAGTGTACAAATAGCAAAGTTCAATCGGTAAGAACCATGCTACATGTACACTATGGTATACACTTTAGTTTACTCTTTGTCACGTGACATTACCCTGTTGGACAGTTTAAATTTCAAGCTATTTTTCCATCCAATTGACACTTGACAACGCTGCAAGTGTCAAACAACATGTCAAAAATTAGTTTACAAGTAGCAAAGTTCAAACGAAAAGACCTTGCTACATGTACACTATGATGTACACTTTAGTTTACACTTTACCAAATGACATTACCCTGTTGGACAGTTTAAATTTCAAACAGTTTTTCCATCTAATTGACACTTGAAAACAATGCAAGTGTCAAACAACGTGTCGAAAATCAGTTTACAAATAGTAAAGTTCAATCGGTAAGGACCTTGCTATATGTACATCATGACGTGCACTTTAGTTTACTCTTTGCCACATGACATTACCTTGTTTGACAGTTTAAATTTCAAATAGTTTTCGCATCCAATTTACACTTGACAACAATGCAAGTGTCAAACAACGTGTCGAAAATCAGTGTACAAATAGTAAATTTCAATAGGTAAGGACCTTGCCACATGTACACTATGGTGTACTCTTTAGTTTACACATTGCCACATGACATTACCCTACTGGATAGTTTAAGTTTCAAACAATTTTTCCATCCAATTGACACTTGAGAACAATGCAAGGGTCAAACAACATGTTAAAAATCAGTGTACAAATAGTAAAGTTCAATCGGTAAGGACCTTGCCTCATGTACACTATGGTGTACACTTGAGTTTACACTTTGCCATGTGACATTATCCTATTGGACAATTTAAATTTCAAAAGATATTCCTTACCAATTTACTCTTGAAAACAATGCAGTGTCAAAGAACGTGCGGAAAATCAGTGTACAAATAGTAAAGTTAAGTTGGTAAGGACCTTGCTATGTATACATCATGGCGTACAGTTTAGAATACACTTTGCCACGTGATGTTACACTGTTGGACAGTTTAAATTTCAAATAGTTTTCCCAACCAATTTACACTTGACAACGATGCCAAAGCCCACCAACGTGTTAAAAATAAGTGTACAAATACCAAAGATCAGTCGGTAAGAACCTTGCGACATGTACACTATGGTGTACACTTTAGTTTACACTTTCCCACGTGTCATTACCCTGTTGGACAGTTTAAATATAAAACTATTTTCCCATCCAATTGACACTTGACAACAATACAAATGTCAAACAACGTACCGAAAACTAGTGTATAAATAGCAAAGTTCAATCAGTAAGGACTTTGTTACATGTACACTGTGGTGTACACTTTAGTTTACACTTTGCCACGTGACATTACCCTATTAGATAGTTTAAATTTCAAACAGTTTTCCCATCCATTTGACACTTGACAACAATGCAAGTGTCAAACAACGTGTCGAAAATCAGTGTACATAAAGCAAAGTTCAATTGGTAAGGACGATGCTACATGTACACCATGGTGTACACTTTGGTTTACACTTTACCACCTAACATTACACTGTTGGACAGTTTAAATTGACAACAATGCAAGTGTTAAACAGCGTGTCAAAAACCAGTGTGCAAACAACAAAGTTCAATCGGTAAGAACCTTGCTATATGTACACTATGGTGTACACTTTAGTTTACACTTTGCCATGTGACATTACCCTTTTGGACAGTTTAAATTTTAAATAGTTTTTCTATCCAATTGACATTTGACAACAATCCAAGTGTCAAACAATGAGCCAAAAATTAGTGTATAAGTAGAAAAGTTCAATCGGTAAGGACATTACTACATGTACACTATGGTGTACACATTAGTTTACACTTTGCCACGTGACATTACCCTGTTGGACAGTTCAAATTTCAAACAGTTTTCCCATCCAATTGACGCTTGACAATAATGCAACTATCAAACCACGTGTCGAAAATCAGAGTACAGATAGCAAAGTTCAATCAGTAAGGACCATGTTGCGTGTACACCATGGTGTACACTTTGGTTTACACTTTGACACGTGACATTACCCTATTGGACACTTAAATTTCAAACAGTTTTCCCCTCCAATTGACACTTGACAACAATGCTAGTATCAAACAACATGTCAAAAATCAGAATACAAATAGCAAAATTCAATCGGTAAGAACGTTGCTACATTTACACTAAGGTGTACACTTTAGTTTACACTTTGCCACTTGACATTACCCTGTTAGTCAGTTTAAATTTCAAACAGTTTTCCCATCGAGTTGAGACTTGACAACAATGCAGGTGTCGAACAATGCGAATAAAATTAGTGTACAAATTGCAAAGTTCAATCGATAAGAACCTTGCAACATGTACACTACGATGTACACTTTAGTTTATACTTTGCCACGTGACATTATCCTTTTGGACAGTTTAAATTTCAAACAGTTTTCCCATCGAATTGACACTTGTTAACAACGCAAGTGTCAAACAACGTGTCAAAAATCAATGTACAAATAGCAGAGTCAATAAGTAAGAACCTTGCAACATGTACACTATGGTGTACACTTTAGTTTACACTTTGACACGTGACATTACTCTAGTGGACAGCTTAAATTTCAAACAGTTTTCCCATCCAATTGACACTTGACAACAATGCTAGTGTCAAACAACGTGTCAAAAATCAGGGTACAAATAGCAAAGTTCAATCGGTAAGAACGTTGCTGTATTTACATTACGGTGTATACTTTAGTTTACACTTTACCACATGACATTACCCTGCTAGTCAGTTTAAATTTCAAACAATTTTCCCATCCATTTGACACTTGACAACAATGCAAGTGTCGAACAATGTGTAAAAAGTCAGTGTACAAATTGTAAAGTTCAATTGGTAAGAAGCTTGCAACATGTACACTATGATGTACACACTTTAGTTTACACTTTGGCACGTGACATTACCCCAATGGATAGTTTAAATTTCAAATTGTTTTCCCATCCAATTGACAGTTGACAACAATGCAAGTGTAGAACAACGCGTCAAAAATTAGTGTACAAATAGCAAAATACACTTTAGTTTACAGTTTGCCACGTGACATTATCGTATTGGACAGTTTAAATTTCAAACAGTTTTCCCATCGAATTGATACTTGAGAATAATGCAAGTGTTAAACAACGTGTCAAAAATCAGTATACAAATAGCAAAGTTCAATCAGTAAGAACGTTGCTACATGTACACTATGGTTTACACTTTAGTTTATACTTTTCCACGTGACATTACCCTTTTGGACAGTTTAAATTTCAAACAGTTTTCTCATCCAATTGACAAATGTTAACAATGTAAATGTCAAACAACGTGTCAAAAATCAGTGTACAAATAGCAGAGTTCAATAAGTAAAAACCTTGCTACATGTATACTATGGTGTACACTTTAGTTTACACTTTGACATGTGACATTACCCTATTAGATAACTTAAATTTCAAACAGTTTTCCCATCCAATTGACACTTGACAACAATGCTAGTGTTAAACAACGTGTCAAAAATCAGGGTACAAATAGCACAGTTCAATAGGTAAGAACATTGCTGCATTTACACTACGGTGTACACTTTAGTTTACACTTTGCCACATGACATTACCCTGTTAGTCAGTTTAAATTTCAAATAGTTTTCTCATCCAGTTGACACTTGACAACAATGCAAGTGTCAAACAATGTGTAAAAAATTAGTGTACAAATTGTAAAGTTCAATCGGTAAGAACCTTGCAACATGTACACTACGATGAACACACTTTAGTTTACACTTTGGCACGCGACATTACCCAATGGATAGTTTAAATTTCAAATTGTTTTCCCATCCAATTGATAGTTGACAACAATGCAAGTGTCGAACAACGTGTCAAAAATCAGTGTACAAATAGCAAAATACACTTTAGTTTACAGTTTGCCACGTGATATTATTGTATTGGACCGTTTAAATTTCAAATTGTTTTCCCATCGAATTGACACTTCACAGCAATGCAAGCGTCAAACAACGTATCAAAAATCAGTGTACATATAGCAAAGTTCAATCTGTTAGAACCTTGCTACATGTACACTATGGTGCACACACTTTAGCTTACACTACGCCACGTGACATTATCGTGCTGGACAGTTTAAATTTCAAACAATTTTCCAATCCAATTGACAGTTGACAACAATGCAAGTGTCAAACAACGTGTCAAAAATATGTGTACGAATCGTGAAGTTTAATCAGTATCAACCTTGCTACATGTACACTATGGTGTACACTTTAGTTTACACTTTGACCCGTAACATTACGCTATTGGACAATTTAAATTTCAAGTAGTTCTCCCATCAAATTGACACTTGACAACAATGTAAGTGCCAATGAACGTGTCAAAAATCAGTGTACAAATGGCAAAATTCAATCGATAAGAACCTTTTTACATGTACACTATGGTGCACACTACAGTTTACACTTTACCACGTGACAATACCCGATTGGACAGATTAAATTTCAAACAGTTTTCCATCCAATTGACACTTGACAACAATGTAAGTGTGAAATGACGTGTCAAAAATCAGTGTACAAATAATAAAGTTCAATCGATAAGGACTTTGCTGCATGTACACTATGGTGTACATACTTTAGTTTACACTTTGCCACGTGACATTTCTCTATTAGACAGTTTAAATTTCAAATAGTTTTCCCATCCAATTGACACTTGATAACAATGCAAGTGTCAAACAACGTGTCAAAAATCTGTGTACAAATAGCAAAGTTCAATCGATAAGAACCTTGCTACATGTACACTTTAGTTTACACTTTACCACGTGACATTACCCTATTGGACAGTTTAAATTTGAAACAATTTTTCCATCTAGTTGACACCTGACAACAATGCAAGTTTCAAACAACGTGTCAAAAATTAGTGTACAAATAGCAAAGTTCGAAGCATAAGAACCTTTCTATATGTACACTATGATGTACACACTTAGTTTACACTTTGTCACGTGACATTACCCTGTTGGATAGTTTAAATTTCAAATAATTTTCTCATCCAATAGACACTTGACAACAATGCAAGTATCTAGCAACATGTTAAAAATCAGTATACAAATAGCAAAGTACACTTTAGTTTACACTTTGCCACGTGACATTACCCTATTGGACAGTTTAAATTTCAAACAATTTTCCTATCCTATTGACACTTGACAACAATGCAAGTGTCAAACAATGTGTCAAAAATCAGGGTATAAATAGCAAAGTTCAATCGGTAAGAACCTTGATTCATGTACACTATGATGTACACAGTTTTGTTTACACTTTGGCATGTGACATTACCCTGATGGATAGTTTAAATTTCAAATAGTTTTCCCATCCAATTGACACTTGACAACAATGCAAGTGTCAAACAACGTGACAAAAATTAGTGTACAAATAGCAAAATACACTTTAGTTTACAGTTTGCCACGTGACATTACCAAAATGGACAGTTTAAATTTCAAACAGTTTTTCCATCCAATTGACACTTCACAACAATGTAAGCGTCAAACGTGTCAAAAATCAGTATACAAATAACAAAGTTCAATCGGTTTGAACCTTGCTACATGTACACTATGGTGTACACACTTTAGCTTACACTATGCCACGTGACATTACCCTGCTGGACAGTTTAAATCTCAAACAATTTTTCCATCCAATTGATAGTTGACACCAACGTAAGTTTCAAACAATGTGTCAAAAATCTATGTACAAATCACAAAGTTCAATCGGTATGAACTTTAATACATGTACACTATGATGTACACTTTAGTTTACACCCCGTGACATTATGCTGTTGGATAGTTTAAATTTCAAACAGTTTTTCCATCTAGTTGACACTTGAAATAATGTAAGTGCCATTAAAACTCAGTGTACAAATGATAAAGTTCAATCGGTAAGAACCTTTCTGCATGCACACTATGGTGTACACTTTAGGTCACACATTGCTATGTGTCATTACCCTGTTGGATAGTTTAAATTTCAAACAGTTTTCTCATCCAGTTAACACTTGACAACATTACAAGTGTCAAACAACGTGTCAAAAATCAGTGTACAAAGAGTAAAGTTCAATACGTAAGAACCTTGCTACATATACACAATGGTGTACAGACTTTAGTTTACACTTTGCCACGTGACATTACCCTATTGGATACTTTAAATTTCAAACAATTTTTCCATCCAATTGATACTTAACAACAATGCAAGTGTCAAACAACATGTCAAAAATCAGTGTGGAAATAGCAAAGTTCAATCGGGAAGAAGCTTGCGACATGTAAACTTTGGTGTACACATTAGTTTACACATTGCCATGTGACATTATCCTGTTAGATAGTTTAAATTTTAAATAGTTTTTCCATCCAATTAACACTTGACAACAATTCAAGTGTCAAACAACGAGTCGAAAATTAGTGTACAAATAGCAAAGTTCAATCTGTAAGGACATTGCTTCATGTACACTATGGTGTACAATTTAGTTTACACTTTTCCACGTGTCATTACCCTATTGGATTGTTTCAATTTGAAACAGTTTTCCCACCTAATTGACACTTGACAACAATGCAAGTGTTGAACAAAGTGTTAAAAATTAGTTTACAAATAGCAAAGTTCAATCGGTAAGGACCTTGCCACATATACACTACGGTGTACACATTAGTTTACAATTTGTCACGTGACATTATCCTATTGGACAGTTTAAATTTTAAACAGTTTTTCCACCCAATTGACACTTGAAAACAATGCATGCATCGAACAAAGTGTCAAAAATCAGTGCACAAACAACAAAATTCAATCGGTAAGGACCTTGCTACATGTACACTATGGTGTGCACTTTAGTTTACACTTTGCCATGTGACATTACCCTGTCGGATAGTTTAAATTTCAAAGAGTTTTCCCATCCAATCAACACTTGACAACAATGCAAGTGTCAAGCAACATGTCAAAAATCAGTGTACAAAGAGCAAAGTTCAATCAGAAAGAACCTTTCTACATGTACACTATGGTGTACGCTTTCGTTTACACTTTATCATGTGACATTACCTTGTTGGATAGTTTAAGTTTCTAACAGTTTTTCCATCCAATTGACACTTGACAACAATGCAAGTGTCAAACAACATGTCAAAAATCAGTGTACAAAGAGCAAGGTTCAATCGGTAAAAACCTTACTACATGTACACTATGGTGTACAAACTTTAGTTTACATTTCGTCACGTGACATTACCCTGCTGGATAGTTTAAATTTCAAACAGTTTTCCCATCTAATTGACACTTGATCGCAATGCAAGTGCCAAACAACGTGTCCAAAATCAGTTTACAAGTAGCAAAGTTTAATCGGTAAGAACCTTACTACTTGTACACTATGGTGTACACTTTAACTTACACTTTGTTACATGACATTATCCTGTTAAATATTTTAAATTTCAAATAGTTTTTACATCCAATTGACACTCGACAACAATGCAAGGGTGAAACAACGTGTAAAAAATCAGTTTACAAATAGCAAAGTTTAGTTCGTAAGAACCTTGCGACATATACACTATGGTGTACACTTTAATTTACAATTTGCCACATGTCATTACCGTGTTAGACAGTTTAAATTTCAAATAGTTTTCCCATCTAATTGACACTTGACAACAATACAAGTGTCGAACAACGTGTCAAAAATTAGTTTACAAACAGCATAGTTCAATCGGTAAGGACCTTGCTACATGTACACTATGGTGTACACTTTTGTTTACACTTTGCCACGCGACATTACCCGATTGGACAGTTTAAATTTCAAACACTTTTCCATCCAATTGACTCTTGACAACAATGCAAGTATCGAACAACGTGTCAAAGATCAGTGTACAAACACTAAAGTTCGATCAGTAAGGACTTTGCTACATGT
This sequence comes from Olea europaea var. sylvestris, assembly GCF_002742605.1. Lineage (NCBI taxonomy): Eukaryota > Viridiplantae > Streptophyta > Magnoliopsida > Lamiales > Oleaceae > Olea > Olea europaea. The sequence goes on along the minus strand of NW_019245323.1, from coordinate 22,405 downwards.
ACACTTCAAATTATACTTTGCCACGTGACATTACCCCATTGGACAGTTTAAATTTCAAATAGTTTTCCCTTCTAATTGAAACTTGACAATAATGTAAGTGTCAAACAACGTGACAAAAATTAGTTTACAAACAGCAAAGTTCAATCGGTAAGGACCTTGCTACATGTATACTATGGTGTACACTTTTGTTTAAACTTTGGCACGTGGCATTACCCAGTTGGACAGTTTATATTTCAAACAATTTTTTCATCCAACTGACACTTGACAACAATGCAATTGTTGAACAACGTGTCAAAAATCAATGTACAAGTAGCAAAGTTCAATCAGCAAGAACCTTTTTGCCTGTACACTATGGTGTACACTTTAGTTTACACTTTTACTACGTGTCATTAGCCCGTTGGACAATTTGACAACAAATAGCAAAGTTCAATCGAAAAGTACTTTGCCACATGTACACTATTTTGTACACTTTAGTTTACACTTTCTCACGTGACATTACCCTGTTGGACGGTTTAAATTTTTAATAGTTTTCCCATCCAATTGACACTTGACAACTATTCAAGTGTCAAACAGCATGTAAAAAATCAATGTACAAATAGCAAAGTTCAATCGGTAAGAACCTTGCGACATGTACCCTGTACACTTTAGTTTACACTTTGCCACGTGACGTTAACCTGTCAGATAGTTTATATTTCAAATAATTTTTTCATCCAATTGACACTTGACAACATTGTATGTGTCAAACAATGCGTCGAAAATTAGTATACAAATAGCAAAGTTCAATCGGGAAGAGCCTTGCTACAAGCACAACATGGTATCCACTTTAATTTACACTTTTCCACTTGACATTACCTTGTTGGACAGTTTAATTTTCAAATCATTTTCCTATCCAATCGACTCTTAACAATGATGCAAGTGTCAGACAACTTGTCGAAATCAGTGTAAAAACAGTAAAGTTCAATCGGTAAGGACGTTGCTACATGTATACTTTAAATTACACTTTGCCACGGGACATTACCCTGTTGAACAATTTAAATTACAAATAGTTTTCCCATTCAATTGACACTTGACAACAATGTAAGTGTCAAACAGGGTGTCAAAAATCAGTGTACAAATAGCAAAGTTCAATCGGGAAGAACCTTGCGACATGTAAACCATGGTGTAAAATTTAGTTCCCACATTGCCACGTGACATTACCCTGTTGGACAGTTTAAATATCAAATAGTTTTTCCATCCAATTGACACTTGACAACAATCCAAGTGTCAAACAACGAGTCAAAAATTAGTGTACAAATAGCAAAGTTCAATCGGTAAGGGCGGTGCTTCATGTACACTATGGTGTACACTTTAGTTTACACTTTTTCACGTGACATTACCCTGTGGGATTGTTTATATTTTAAATAGTTTTCGCACCCAATTGACACTTGACAGCAACACAAGTGTCAAACAAAGTGTCAAAAATAAGTTTACAAATAGCGAAGTTCAATCGGTAAGGAACTTGCTATATGTACACTATGGTGTATTCTTTTTTTGTTAATTTGCCACGTGACATTACCCTGTTGGAAAGTTTAAATTTCAAATAGTTTTCCCATCTATCTGACACTTGACGACAATGCAAGTGTCGAACAAAGTGTCAAAAATCAGTGTACAAACATCAAAATTCAATCGGTAAGGACCTTGCTCCATGTACACTATGGTGTACACTTTAGTTTACACTTTGCCATGTGAGATTACCATATTGGATAGTTTAAATTTCAAACAATTTTTCCATCCAATTGACACTTGACAACAGTGCAAGTGTCAAACAACGTGTCAAAAATAGTGCACAAATAGCAAAGTTCAATCGACAAAAACATTACGACAGGTACACTATGGTGAACTCTTTAGTTTACACTTTGTCATGTGACGTTACCCTGTTGGATAGTTTAAATTTCAAATAGTTTTCCCTTCTAATTGACACTTGACAACAATACAAGTGTTAAACAACGTGATAAAAATTAGTTTACAAACAACAAAGTACAATCGGTAAGGATCTTGCTACATGTACATTATGGCGTACACTTTTGTTAACACTTTGCCACGTGGCATTACCCAGTTGGACAGTTTAAATTTCAAACAGTTTTAACATCCAACTGACACTTGACAACAATGCAAGTGTTGAACAGCATGTCAAAAATTAGTGTACAAGTAGCAAGGTTCTTGTGTACACTTTAGTTTACATTTTTGCCGTGTGTCATTACCCGTTGGACAGTTTGACAACAAATAGCAGAGTTCAGTCGGAAAGAACCTTGCACATGTACACTATTTTGTACACTTTAGTTTACACTTACACATGTGATATTACCCTATTGGACAGTTTAAATTTCAAATTGTTTTCCCATCCAATTGACACTTGACAATTATTCAAGTGTAAAACAACGTGTAAAAAATCAATATACAAATAGCAAAGTTCAATCAGTAAAAACCTTGCGATATGTATACTATGGTGTACACTTTAGTTTACACTTTGCCACGTGACGTTAACCTGTTCGACAATTTACATTTCAAATAGTTTTCCCAACCAATTGACACTTGACAACAATGCATGTGTCAAATAACGCGTTGAAAATTAGAGTACAAATAGCAAAGTTCAATCGGTAAGAGCCTTGCTTGAAGTACACCATGGTTTACACTTTAATTTACCCTTTTCCACGTGACATTACCTTACTGGACAGTTTAAATTTCAAATTGTTTTCCCATCCAATCGACACTTGACAACAATTCAAGTGTCAAACAACTTGTTGAAAATCAGTGTACAAACAGTAAAGTTCAATCGGTAAGGACTTTGCTACATGTACACTTTAAATTACACTTTGTCACGTGACATTACCCTGTTAAACAATTTAAATTTCAAATAGTTTTCCCATCTAATTAACACTTGACAACAATGCAAGTGTCAAACAGGGTGTCAAAAATCAGTGTACAAATAGCAAAGTTCAATTGGGAAGAACCTTGCGACATGTAAACTATGGTGTACAATTTAGTTTCCACATTGCCACGTGACATTACCCTGTTGGACAGTTTAAATTTCAAATAGTTTTCCCATCCAATTGACACTTGACAGCAATGCAAGTATCAAACAGGGTGTCAAAAATCGGTGTACAAATAGCAAAGTTCAATTGGAAAGAATCTTCCGACATGTAAACTATGATGTACAATTTAGTTTCCACATTACCACGTGACATTACCCTGTGGGACTGTTTATATTTTAAATAGGTTTCGCACCCAATTGACACTTGACAACAATTCAAGTGTCGACCAAAGTGTCAAAAATAAGTTTACAAATAGCAAAGTTCAATCGGTAAGGAACTTGCTACATGTACAGTATGGTGTATACTTTTTTTTATAATTTGCCATGTGACATTACCCTGTTGGAATGTTTAAATTTCAAATAGTTTTCCCATCTAATTGACACTTTATGACAATCCAAGTGACGAATAAAATGTCAAAAATCAGTGTACAAACATCAAAATTCAATCGGTAAGGACGTTGCTCCATGTACACTTTAGTTTACACTTTGCCACGTGACATTACCATGCTGGACTGTGTAAATTTCAAACAATTTTCCCATCCAATTAACACTTGACAACAATGCAAGTGTCCAACAACGTGTCAAAAATTAGTGTACAAATAGCAAAGTTCAACCGGTAAAAACATTACGACAGGTACACTATGGTGAACTCTTTAGTTTACACTATGCCACGTGACATTACCCTGTTGGACAGTTTAAATTTCAAAATAGTTTTCTCATCCAACTGACACTTTACAACAATGCAAATGTCAAATAACGTGTCAAAAATCAGTGTACAAATAGCAAAGTTCAATCGGTGAGGACCTTGCTACGTGTACACTATGGTGTACACTTTAGTTTATCCTTTGCCATGTGACATTACACTGTTGGACTGTTTAAATTTTAAACAGTTTTTTCACCCAATTGACACTTGACAACAATGCATGTGTCGAACAAAGTGTCCAAAATCACTATAAGTACCTTGCCATAGGTACAGTGTGGTGTACACTTTAGTTTACACTTTGCCGCGTGATATTACCATATTGGACAGTTTAAATTTCAAACAATTTTCCCATCCAATAGACAATTGACTACAATGTAAGTGTAAAACAATGGGTCAAAAATCTGTTCACAGATACCTAAGTTCAATCGGTAAGAACCTTGCGATATGTACACTATGGTGTACACTTTAGTTTACACTTTGCCACGTGACACTACCTTGCTGGACAGTTTAAATTCCAAACACTTTTTCTATCTAATTGACACTTGACAACAATGCAACTATTAAACAACGTGTCAAAAATCATGGTACAATTTGCGAAGTTCAATCGGGAAGAACCTTGCGACATGTAAACTATGGTGTACAATTTAGTTTCCACATTGCCACGTGACATTACCCTGTGGGACTGTTTATATTTTCAATAGTTTTCACACCCAATTGACACTTGACAACAATTCAAGTGTCGAAAAAAGTGTCAAAAATAAGTTTACAAATAGCAAAGTTCAATCGGCAAGGAACTTGCTACATGTACACTATGGTGTATACTTTTTTTTATAATTTGCCGTGACATTACCCTGTTGGAAAGTTTAAATTTCAAATAGTTTTCCCATCTAATTGACACTTGACGACAATACAAGTGTCGAAAAGTGTCAAAAATCAGTGTACTAACATCAAAATTCAATCGGTAAGGACCTTGCTCCATGTACACTTTAGTTTACACTTTGCCACGTGACATTACCATGTTGGACTGTTTAAATTTCAAACAATTTTTTCATCCAATTAACACTTGACAGCAATGCAAGTGTCAAACAACATGTCAAAAATTAGTGTACAGATAGCAAAATTCAATCGGTAAACACATTACGACAGGTACACAATGGTGAACTCTTTAGTTTACACTTTGCCACATAATATTATCCTGTGGAATAGTTTAAATTTCAAAATAGTTTTTCCATCCAGCTGACACTTTACAACAATGCAAATGTCAAACAACATGTCGAAAATCAGTGTACAAATAGCAAAGTTCAATCGGTAAGGACCTTGCTACATGTACACTATGGTGTACACGTTAGTTTATCCTTTGCCATGTGACATTAAACTGTTGGGCTGCTTAAATTTTAAGTAGTTTTCCCACCCAATTGACACTTGACAACAATGCATGTGTCGAACAATGTGTCCAAAATCACTTTAAGTACCTTGCCACAGGTACAGTGTGGTGTACACTTTAGTTTGCACTTTGCCGCGTGATATTACCATGTTGGACAGTTTAAATTTCAAACAATTTTCCCATCCAACAGACAACTGACTACAATGCAAGTGTAAAACAACGTGTCAAAAATCTGTACACAAATACGTAAGTTCAATTGGTAAGAACCTTGCGACATGCACACTATGGTGTACACTTTAGTTTACACTTTGCCATGTGACACTACTTTGCTGGACAGTTTAAATTCCAAACACTTTTTCCATCTAATTGACACTTGACAACAATGCAACTATCAAACAACGTGTCAAAAATCATGGTACAATTTGCAAAGCTCAATCGGTACGAATCTTACAACATCTACACTATGGTGTATACTTTTGTTTACAATTTCTCAAGTGACATTAACCTGTCGGACAAGACAATTTCAATTTCAAATAGTTTTCCCATCTAATTGACACTTGACAACAATGTAAGTGTCGAACAACGTGTCGAAAATTAGTTTACAAATAGCAAAGTTCAATCGGTAAGAGCCTTGCTAGAAGTACACCGTGGGATACACTTTAATTTAAACTTTTTCATGTGATATTACCTTGTTAGACAGTTTAAATTTCAAATCGTTTTCCCATCCAATCGACTCTTAACAACAATGGAAGTGTCAAACAACTTGTCGAAAATCAGTGTACAAACAGTAAAGTTCAATCGGTAAGGACTTTGTTACATGTACACTTTAAATTACACTTTGTCACGTGACATTACCCCATTGAACAATTTAAATTTCAAAAAGTTTTCCCATCCAATTGACACTTGACAACAATGTAAGTGTCAAACAGGGTGTCAAAAATCGGTGTACAAATAGCAAAGTTCAATCCAGAAGAACCTTGCGACATGTAAACTATGGTTTACAATATAGAGTCCACATTGCCACGTGACATTACCCTGTGGGACTGTTTATATTTTAAATAGTTTTCGCACCCAATTGACACTTGACAACAATTCAAGTGTCAAACAAAGTGTCAAAAATAAGTTTACAAATAGCAAAGTTCAATCGGTAAGGAACTTGCTACATGTACACTATGGTGTATACTTTTTTTTATAATTTGCCATGTGACATTACCCTGTTGAAAATTTTAAATTTCAAATAGTCTTCCCATCTAATTGGCACTTAACGACAATGCGAGTGTCGAACAAAGTGTCAAAAATCAGTGTACAAACATCAAAATTAAATCGGTAAGGACCTTGCTCTATGTACACTTTAGTTTACACTTTGCCACGTGACATTACCATGTTGGACTGTGTAAATTTCAAACAATTTTCCCATCCAATTAACACTTGACAACAATGCAAGTGTCAAACAACGTGTCAAAAATTAGTGTACAAATAGCAAAGTTTAATCGATAAAAATATTACGACAGGTACACTATGGTGAACTCTTTAGTTTACACTTTACCACGTGACATTACCCTGTTGGACAGTTTAAATTTCAAAACAGTTTTCCCATCCAACTAACACTTTACAACAATGCAAATGTCAAACAACGTGTCGAAAATCAGTGTACAAATAGCAAAGTTTAATTGGTAAGGACCTTGTTACATGTACACTATGGTGTACACTTTAGTTTATCCTTTGCCATGTGACATTACACTATTGGACTGTTTAAATTTTAAATAGTTTTCCCACCAAATTGACACTTGACAACAATGCATGTGTCGAACAAAGTGTCCAAAATCGCTGTAAGTACCTTGCCACAAGTACAGTGTGGTGTACACTTTAGTTTACACTTTGCCGCATGATATTACCATGTTGGACAGTTTAAATTTCAAACAATTTTCCCATCCAACTGACAATTGACTACAATGCAAGTGTAAAACAACGTGTCAAAAATTTGTTCACAAATACCTAAGTTCAATCGGTAAGAACCTTGCGACATGTACACTTTAGTTTACACTTTGCAACGTGACACTACCTTGCTGGACAATTTAAATTCCAAACACTTTTTCTATCTAATTGACACTTGACAACAATGCAACTATCAAACAACGTGTCAAAAATCATGGTACAATTTGCGAAGTTCAATCGGTAAGAATCTTGCTACATCTACACTATGGTGCATACTTTTGATTACAATTTGTCAAGTGACATTACCCTGTAGGACAAGACAGTTTCAATTTCAAATAGTTTTCCCATCTAATTGACATTTGACAATATTGCAAGTGTCGAACAACGTGTCGAAAATTAGTTTACAAACAACAAAATTCAATCGGTAAGGACATTGCTACATCTACTCTATAGTGTACACTTTTGTTTACACTTGGCCACGTGACATTACCCTATTGGACAGTTTAAATTTCAAATGGTTTTCCCATCCAATTAACACTTGAAAACAATGCAAGTGTCGAACAACGTGTCAAAAATCAGTGTACAAATAGAAAAGTTCAATCAATAAGAACCTTGCTACTTGTACACTATGGTGTACACTTTAGTTTACACTTTGCCATGTGACATTACCCTATTGGATAGTTTGACAACAAATAGCTAAGTTCAATCGGTAAGAACATTGCCACATGTACACTATGGTGTACACTTTAGTTTACACTTTGCCACGTGACATTACCATGTCCGACTGTTTAAATATTAAACTATTTTCCCACCCAATTGACTCTTGACAACAATGCAAGTGTCGAACAAAGTGCAAAAAATCAGTTTACAAATACAAAGTTCAATCGGTAAGGACTTTGCCACATGTACACTATGGTGGATACTTTAGTTGACACATTGCCATGTCACATTACCCTGTTGGACTGTTCAAATTTTAAACAATTTTCCCACCCAATTTACACTTTACAACAATGCAAGTGTTGAACAAAGTGTCAAAAATCAGCGTATAAATTGCAAAGTTCAATCGGTAAGGAACTTGCTATATGTACACTATGGTGTATAGTTTTTTTATAATTTGCCACGTGACATTACCCTGTTGGAAAGTTTAAATTTCAAATAGTTTTCCCATCCAATTAACACTTGACAACAATGCAAGTGTCAAACAATGTGTAAAAAATCAATGTTCAAATATCAAAGTTCAATCGGTAACAACCTTGCGACGTGTACACTATGGTGCACACTTTAGTTTACACTTTGCCACATGATATTAACCTATCGAATAGTTTAAATTTCAAACAATTTTCCCATCCAATTTACACTTGACAACAATGCATGTGTCAAACGGTGCGTCAAAAATCATTGTACAAATATCAAAGTTCAATCGGTAAGAGCCTTGCTACATGTACACCATGGTGTACACTTTAATTTACACTTTACCACGTGACATTACCCTGTTGGATAATTTAAATTTCAAACAATTTTCCCGTCCAATTGACACTTGATAACAATGCAAGTGTCAAACAATGTGTGAAAAATCAATGTACAAATAGCAAAGTTCAATCGGTAAGAACCTTGCGACGTGTACACTATGGTGTACACTTTAGTTTACACTTTGCCACGTGACATTAACCTGTCGGACAGTTTAAAATTCAAACAGTTTTCCCATCCAATTTACAATTGACAACAATGCATATGTCAAACAATGTGTCAAAAATCATTGTACAAATATCAAAGTTCAATAGGTAAGAGCCTTGCTACATGTACACCATGGTGTACACTTTAATTTACACTTTACCACGTGACATTACCCTGTTGGACAATTTAAATTTCAAACAATTTTCCCATCCAATTGACACTTGACAACAATGCAAGTGTCAAACAACATGTCAAAAATTAGTGTACAAATAGCAAAGTTCAATCAATAAGGGCTTTGCTATAGGTGCACTATGGTGTACACTTTAGTTTATACTTTGCCACGTGACATTAACCTGTCGGACAGTTTAAATTTCAAATAGTTTTTCCATCCAATTTACACTTAACAACAATGCATGTGTCAAACAACGTGTCGAAAATCATTGTACAAATATCAAAGTTCAATCGGTAAGAGCCTTGTTACATGTGCACCATGGTGTACACTTTAATTTACACTTTACCACTTGAGATTACCCTGTTGGACAGTTTAAATATCAAACAATTTTCCCATCCAATTGACACTTGACAATAATGCAAGTGTCAAACAACATGTCGAAAATTAGTGTACAAACAGAAAGTTCAATCGATAAGGACTTTGCTATAGGTGCACTATGGTGTACACTTTAGTTTACACTTTGCAAAGTGACATTATCCTATTGGACAGTTTAAATTTCAGACAGTTTCCCATCCAATTAACACTTGACAATAATGCAAGGGTCAAACAACTTGCCAAAAATCAATGTACAAATAGCAAAGTTCAATCGGGAAGAACTTTACGACATGTACACTATGGTGTACACCATAGTTTACACTTTGCCACGTGACATTACCCTATTGGACAGTTTAAGTTTCAAATCATTTTCCCATCAAATTGGCACTTGACAACAATGCAAGTGTCAAACAATGTGTCGAAAATTAGTGTACAAATGGCAAAGTTCAATTGGTAAGGACCTTGCTTCATGTAAATTATGGTGTACACTTTAGTTTACACTTTGCCACGTGACAATACCATGTTCGACTGTTTAAATATTAAACTATTTTCCCACCCAATTGACACCTGACAATAATGCAAGTGTTGAACAAAGTGTTAAAAATCAGTTTACAAATACAAAGTTCAATCGGTAAGGACTTTACCACATGTACATATGGTGGACATTTTAGCTGACACATTGCCACGTCACATTACCTTGTTGGACTGTTTAAATTTTAAACAGTTTTTCCATCCAATTAACACTTGACAACAATGCAAGTGTCGAACAAAGTGTCAAGAATCAGTGTATAAACTGTAAAGTTCAATCGGTAAGGAACTTGCTACATGTACACTATTGTATACACTTTAGTTTACATTTTGCCACGTGACATTACCCTGTTGGACAATATAAATTTCAAACTGTTTTCCGTCCAATTGACACTTGACAACAATGGAAGTGTTGAACAAAATGTCAAAAATCAGTTTACAAGTACAAAGTTCGATCGGTAAGGACCTTGCCACATGTACACTATTGTGGACACTTTAGTTTACACATTGCCACGTGACATTATCCTATTAGACTTTTTAAATTTTAAATAATTTTCCCACCCGATTGACACTTGACAACAATGCAAGTGTCGACCAACAGGTCAAAAATCAGTGTACAAATAGAACAGTTCAATCGGTAAGAATCTTGCAACATGCACACCATGGTGTACACTTTAATTTACACTTTGCCACATGACATTACCCTGTTGGACAGTTTAAATTTCAAACAATTTTCCCATCCAATTGACACTTCACAAAAACGCAAGTGTCGAACAACGTGTCAAAAATCAGTGTACAAATAGCACAGTTCAATCGGTAAGAACTTTGCCACATGTACACCATAGTGTACACTTTATTTTACACTTTGCCACGTGACACTACCCCGTTGGACAGTTTAAATTTCAAACTATTTTCCCATCCAATTGACACTTGACAACAATGTAAGTGTTAAACGTGTCAAAAATTAGTGTACAAATAGCAAAGGTCAATCGGTAAGGACCTTGCGACGTGTACACTTTAGTTTAGACTTTGCTACGTGACACTACCTGCTGGCCAGTTTAAATTTCAAGTAGTTTCCCCATCCAATTGACACTTGACAACAATGTAAATGTCAAACAACGTGTAAAAAATCAATGTACAAATAGGAAATTTCAATTGGTAAGAACCATGCGAGATGTACGCAATGGTGTACACTTTAGTTTACACTTTGCCACGTTACATTAACCTAACGGACAATTTAAATTTCAAACAATTTTCCATCCAATTGACGCTTGACAATAATGCATGTGTCAAACAACGTGTCGAAAATCTGTGTACGAATAGAAAATTTCAATCGGTAAGAGCCTTGCTACATGTACACCATGGTGTACACTTTAATTTACACTTTCCCACGTGACATTACCCGGTTGGACAGTTTACATTTCAAATAGTTTTCCCATCCAATTGACACTTGACAGCAACACAAATGCCCAACAACGGGTCAAAAATAAGTGTACAAATAGCGAAGATCAATCGGTAATAACCTTGCTACATGTACACTATGGTGTACACTTTAATTTACACTTTGCCACGTGTCATTAACTTGTCGAACAGTTTAAATTTCAAAGAGTTTTCCCATCCAATTGACACTTGAGAACAATGCAAGTGTTAAACAACATGTCGAAAATTAGTGTACAAACAGCAAAGTTCAATCGGTAAGGACTTCGCTACAGGTGCACTATAGTGTACACTTTAGTTTACACTTTGCCACATGACATTACCCTGTTGGATAATTTAAATTTCGAATAGTTTTCCCATCAAATTGATACTTGACAACAATGCAAGTGTCAAACAACATGTCAAAAATCAATGTACAAATAGCAAAGTTCAATCGGGAAGAACTATGGGACATGTACACTATGGTGTACACTTTAGTTTACACTTTGCCACGTGACATTACCTTGTTGGACAGTTTAAATTTCAAACCATTTTTTCATCCAATTGACACTTGAAAACAGTGCAAGTGTCAAGCAACGTGTTAAAAATTAGTGTGCAAATGACAAAGTTCAATCGGTAAGGACCTTGCTACATGTACACTATGGTGTACACTTTAGTTTACACTTTGCCCTGTGACATTACTCTATTGGACAGTTTAAACTTCAAATAGTTTTTTCATCCCGCTGACACTTGACAACAATGCAAGTGTCAGACAATGTGTCGAAAATCAGTGTACAAATTGCAAAGTTCAATCGGTAAGGACCTTGCTACATGTACACTATGATGTACAATTTAGTTTACTCTTTGCCAGGTGACATTAACCTGTTGGAAAGTTTAAATTTCAAAAAATTTTCCAATCCAATTAACACTTTACAACAACTCAAGTGTCAAACATCGGGTCAAAAATCAGTGTGCAAATATAACAATTCAATCGGTAAGAACCTTGCTACATGTACACCATGGTGCACACTTTAATTTACACTTTACCACGTGACATTACCTTGTTGAACAATTTAAATTTGAAACTATTTTCCTATCCAATTAACACTTGACAACAATGCAAGTGTTAAACGTTCCAAAAATTAGTGTACAAATAGCAAGGGTCAATCAGTTAGAACCTTGCGACATGTACACTATGGTGTAAGCTTTAGTTTACATTTTGACACATGACATTACCCTGCTGGCCAGTTTAAATCTCAAACAATTTTCCCATCTAATTTACACTTGACAGCGATGCAAGTGTCGAACAACATGTCAAAAATTAGTGTACAAATAGCACAGTTCAATCGGTAAGAACCTTGGTACATGTACACCATGGTGTACACTTTAACTTACACTTTGCCACGTGACATTACCTTATTGGACTATTTAAATTTCAAACTATTTTCCCATAAAATTGACACTTGACAACAATGCAAGTGTTAAACGTGCCAGAAATTAGTGTACAAATAATAAGGGTCAATCGGTAAGAACCCAGCGACGTGTACACTATGGTATACACTTTTGTTTATACTTTGCCACGTGAGACTACCCTGCTAACTAGTTTAAATTTCAAACAGTTTTCCCATCTAATTGACACTTGACAACAATGAAAATGTCAAACAACGTGTCAAAAGTTAGTGTACAAATAGCAAACTTCAATCGGAAAGAACCTTACTACATGTACACTATGGTGTACACTTTAGTTTACACTTTGCCCTGTGACATTACTCTATTGGGCAGTTTAAATTTCAAACAGTTTTCCCATCCCATTGACACTCGACAATAATGCAAGTGTCAAACAATGTGTCAAAAATTAGTGTACAAATAGCAAAGTTCAATCGGTAGGGTCCATGCCACATGTACACCATGGTGTGCACTTTAGTTTACGCTTTGCCACGTGACATTTCCTTGTCAGACAGTTTAAATTTTTAACAATTTTTTCTTCCAATTGACACTTGACAACAATGCAAGTGTTAAACAACGTGGCAACAATAAGTGTACAAATAACAAAGTTCAATCGGTAAGAGCCTCCCTACATGTACACTATGGTGTACACTTTAGTTTACACTTTACCATGTGACATTACCCTGTTGGACAGTTTATATTTGAAACTATTTTCCCATCTAATTGACACTTGACAACAATGCAAGTGTCATACAATGGATTGGAAATTATTGTACAAATACCTTGTTGGACAGTTTAAATTTCAAACTACTATCCCATCCAATTGACACTTGAAAACAATGCATGTGTCAAACAACTTGTCAAAAATTAGTGTACAAATAGCAAAGTTCAATCGTTAAAAATCTTGCGACATGTACACTATGGTGTACACTTTAGTTCACACTTTGCCATGGGTCATTACCCTGTTGGAGAGTTTAAATTTCAAACAGTTTTCCCATTCAATGGACACTTGACAACAATACAAGTGTTAAACAACGTGACAAAAATTAGTATACAAATAGAAAAGTTCAATCGATAAGAACCTTGCTACACTTACACTATGGTGTACACTTTAGGATTCACTTTGCCGCGTGACATTACCCTGTTGGATAGTTTAAATATAAAACACTTTACCCATCCAATTGACACTTGAAAACAATGCAAATGTTAAACAATGGGTCGAAAATCAGTGAATAAATAGCAAAGTTCAATCTGTAAGGACCTTGCAACATCTACACTATGGTTTACACTTTAATTTACACTTTGCCACGTGACATTATCGTATTAGACCGTTTAAATTTCAAACAAATTTCCAATCAAATTGACACTAGACAACAATTCAAGCGTCAAACAATGTGTCAAAAATCTGTGTACAAATAGCAAAGTTCAATCGGTAAGGTCCTTGCCACATGTACACTATGGTGTACACTTTATTTTACACTTTGCCATGTGACATTACCCTGTTGGATAGTTTAAATTTCAAACAGTTTTTCCATCCAATTGACACATGACAATAATGCAAGTGTCAAACAATGTGTCGAAAATCAGTGTACAAATAGCAAAGTTCAATAGATAAGGACCTTGCTACATGTACACAATGATGTACACTTTAGTTTACACTTTGCCACGTGACATTACCCTATTCGACGATCTAAATTTCAAATAGTTTTCCCATCCAATTGACACTTGACAACAATGCAAGTGTCAAACATTGGGTCGAGAATCAGTGTACAAATAACAAAGTTCAATCAGTAAGAACCTTGCTACATGTACACTATTGTGTACACTTTAGTTTACAATTTGGCATGTGATATTACCCTATTGGACAGTTTAAATTTCAATCATTTTTTCCATCCAATTGACACTTGACAACAATACAAGTGTCAGACAATGTGTCGGAAATCAGTGTACAAATAGGAAAGTTCAATGGGTAAGAACCTTGCTACATGTACACTATCGTGTACAATTTAATTTACTCTTTACCATGTGACATTACCCTATTGGACAGTTTAAATTTTAAACACTTTTCCATCCAATTGACACTTTAAAATAACGCAAGTAGCACATTTCAATCGGTAAGAACCTTGCTACATGTACACCATGGTGTACACTTTAATTTACACTTTGCCACATGACATTACCCTGTTGGACAGTTTAAATTTCAAACAATTTTCCCATCCAATTGACACTTTACAACAACGCAAGTGTCGAACAACGTGTCAAAAATCAGTGTACAAATAGTACAGTTCAATCGGTAAGAACCTTACTACATGTACACCATGGCATACACTTTAATTTACACTTTGCCATGTGACATTACCCTGTTGGATAGTTTAAATTTCAAACTGGTTTCACATCCAATTGACACTTGACAACAATGCAAGTGTTAAACGTGTCAAAAATTTGTGTACAAATAGCAAATTCCAATCAGTAAGAAGCTTGTGACATGTACACAACTGTGTACACTTTAGTTTACACTTTTCCACGTGACATTACCCTGTTGGACATTTTAAATTTGAAATAATTTTCCCACCCAATTGACACTTGACAACAATGCAAGCGTCAAACAACGTGCCAAAAATTAGTATACAAATAGCAAAGTTCAATCGGTAAGAACCTTGCGATAAATGCACTATGGTGTACACTTTAGTTTACACTTTGCCAGGGGTCATTACACTATTGGACATTTTAAATTTCAAACAGTTTTCCCATCCAATTGACACTTGACAACAATGCAAGTCTCAAAAATCAGTGTACAAATAGCAAAGTTCAATCGGCAAGAACCTTGTTACATTTACACTACGATGTATACTTTAGTTTACACTTTGCCACATGACATTACCCTGTTGGACAGTTTAAATTTGAAATAGTTTTCCCGTCCAATTGCCACTTGAGAACAATGCAAGTGTCAAATAACGTGTCAAAAAATAATGTACAAATAGTAAAGTTCAACCGGTACGAACCCTACTACATGTACACCTTAGTTTACACTTGGCCACGTGACATTACTCTGTTGGACAGTTTAAATTTCAAATACTTTTCCAATCCAATTAACACTTGACAACAATGCAAGTATCAAACAACTTGTCGAAAATCAGTGTACAAATAGTAAAGTTCAATCGGTAAGAACCTAGCTACATTTACACTACGGAGTACACTTTACTTTACACTTTGCCACGTGACATTGCGCTATTGGACACATTAAATTTGAAACAATTTTCCCATCCAATTGACACTTGATAACAATGCAAGCGTCAAACAGCGTGTCAAAAATCAATGTACGAGTAGTAGAGTTCAATCGGTACGAACCCTGCTACGTGTACACCTTAGTTTACACCTTACCTCGTGACATTACCCTATTGGACAATTTAAATTTTAAATAGTTTTCCCATCCAATTGACACTTGACAACAATGCAAGTGTCAAGCAACATGTCGAAAATCAATGTACAAATAGCAAAGTTCAATAGGTAAGAACCTTGCTACACGTACACTATGGTGCAAACTTTAGTTTACACTTTGCCACGAGACTTTACCCTGTTGGATAGTTTAAATTTGAAACAGTTTTCTCACCCAATTGACACTTGACAACAATGAAAGTGTCAAAAAAGTGTCAAAAATCAGTGCACAAATAGCAAAGTTCAATCGGTAAGAACCTTGCTACATGTACACTTCAGTTTATACATTGCCACATGATATTACCCAAATGGACAGTTTAAATTTCAAACTGCTATCCCAACTAATTGACACTTGACAATAATGCAAGTGCCAAACAATGTGTCAAAAATCAGTGTACAGATGGCAAAGTTCAATTGGTAAGAACCTTGCGATAAGTACACTATGGTGTACACTTTAGTTTACACTTTCCCATGGGTCATTACCCTATTAGACATTTTAGATTTCAAATAGTTTTCCCATCCAATTGACACTTGAAAACAATGAAAGTGTCAAAAATCAATGTACAAATACTGAGTTCAATCGGTACGAACCCAAGTACATGTACCCTAGTACATGTACACCTTATTTTACACTTTGCCACGTGACATTACCCAGTTGAACAGTTTAAATTTGAAACAATTTTCCCATCCAATTGAAACTTGACAACAATGCAAGTGTCAAACAACGTGTCAAAAATTAGTATACAAATAGCAAAGCTCAATCGGTAAGAACCTTGTGATAAGTACACTATGGTGTACACTTTAGTTTACACTTTGCCACGTGACTTTACCCTTTTGGACAGTTTAAATTTCGAATAGTTTTCACATCCAATTGACACTTGACAACAATGCAAGTGTCAAACAACGTGTCAAAAATCAGTGTACAAATAGCAAAGTTCAATCAGTAAGAACCTGGTTACATTTACACTAAGGTGTACACTTTAGTTTTCACTTTGCCGCGTGACATTACCCTGTTGGACAGTTTAAATTTGAAGCAGTTTTCCAGTCTAATTTTCACTTGAGAACAATGCAAGTGTCAAACAGTGTGTCAAAAATTAATGTACAAATAGTAAAGTTCAATCGGTACGAACCCTACTACATGTACACCTTAGTTTACACTTGGCCACATGACATTACGCTGTTGGACAGTTTAAATTTAGAACAATTTTCCAATCCAATTGACACTTGACAACAATGCAAGTGTCAAACAACTTGTCAAAAATTAGTGTACAAATAACAAAGTTCAATCGGTAAGAACCTTGCCACATTTACACTACGGAGTACACTTTACTTTACACTTTGCCACGTGACATTGCCCTGTTGGACAGTTTAAATTTGAAATAGTTTTCCCATCCAATTGACACTTGATAACAATGCAAGTGTCAAAAAGCGTGTCAAAAATCAATGTACAAATAATAGAGTTCAATCAGTACGAACCCTGCTACGTGGATACCTTAGTTTACACTTTGCCACGTGACATTACCCTGTTGGACAGTTTAAATTTTAAACAGTTTTCCCATCCAATTGACACTGAACAACAATGCAAGTGTTAAACAACATGTCAAAAATCAATGTACAAATAGCAAAGTTCAATAGGTAAGGACCTCGCTACACGTACACTATGGTGTAAACTTTAGTTTACACTTTGCCACGTGACTTTACCCTGTTGGACAATTTAAATTTGAAACAGTTTTCCCACCCAATTGACACTTGACAACAATGCAAGTGTCAAAAAACGTGTCAAAAATCAGTGTACAAATAGCAAAGTTCAATCGGTAAGAACCTTGCTACATGTACACTTTTATGTACACTTTAGTTTATACATTGCCATATGATATTGACCTAATGGACAGTTTAAATTTCAAACTGTTATCCCAACTAATTGAAACTTGACAACAATGCAAGTGCTAAAGAACGTGTCAAAAATCAGTGTACAGATAGCAAAGTTCAATCGATAAGAACCTTACGACAAGTACACTGTAGTGTACACTTTAGTTTACACTTTACCATGGGTCATTGCCCTGTTGGACATTTCAAATTTCAAATAGTTTTCCCATCCAATTGACACTTGACAACAATGAAAGTATCAAAAAATGTGTCAAAAATCAATGTACAAATAGTGAAGTTCAATCGGTACGAACCCTAGTACACGTACCCTAGTACATGTACACCTTAGTTTACACTTTGCCACGTGACATTACCCTGTTGGACAGTTTAAATTAGAAACAATTTTACCACCCAATTGACACTTGACAACAATGCAAGTGTCAAATAACGTGTCAAAAATCAGTGTACAAATAGCAAAGTTCAATCGGTAAGAACCTTGCGATAAGTACACTATGGTGTACACTTTAGTTTACACTTTGCCACGAGTCATTACATTGTTGGACATTTTAAATTTCAAACAGTTTTCCCATCCAATTGACACTTGACAACAATGCATGTGTTAAACAATGTGTCAAAAATCAATGTACAAATAGTAGAGTTCAATCGTTAAGAACCTTGTTACATTTACGCTACGGTGTACACTGTAGTTTATACTTTGCCACGTGACATTATCATATTGGGCAATTTAAATTTGAAACAATTTTTCCATCCAATTTTCACTTGAGAACAATGCAAGTGTCAAACAAAGTGTCAAAAATCAATGTACAGATAGTAAAGTTCAATCGGTACGAACCCTACTACATGTACACCTTAGTTTACACTTGGCCATGTGACATTACGATGTTGGACAGTTTAAATTTCAAACAGTTTTCCAATCTAATTGAAACTTGATAACAATGCAAGTGTCAAACAACTTGTCAAAAATCAGTGTACAAATAGCAAAGTTCAATCGGTAAGAACCTTGCTACATTTACACTACGGAGTAAACTTTACTTTACACTTTGTCACGTGACATTGCCCTGCTCGATAGTTTAAATTTGAAATAGTTTTCCCATCCAATTGACACTTGATAACAATGCAAGTGTCAAACAGCGTGTCAAAAATCAATGTACAAATAGTAGAGTTCAATCGTTACGAACCCTGCTACGTGTACACCTTAGTTTACACTTTGCCATGTGACTTTACCCTGTTGGACAGTTTAAATTTTAAATAATTTTCTCATCCAATTGATACTTGAAAACAATGCAAGTGTCAAACAACGTGTCGAAAATCAATATACAAATAGCAAAGTTCAATAGGTAAGGACCTTGCTACACGTACACTATGGTGTAAACTTTAGTTTACACTTTGCCACGTGACTTCACCTTATTGGACAGTTTAAATTTGAAATAGTTTTCCCACCTAATTGACACTTGACAACAATGCAAGTGTCAAAAAACGTGTCAAAAATTAGTGTACAAATAGCAAAATTCAATCGGTAAGAACCTTGCTACGTGTACACTTTTATGTATACTTTAGTTTATACATTGCCACATGATATTACCCTAATGGACAGTTTAAATTTCAAACTATTATCCCAACTAATTGACACTTGACAACAATGCAAGTGCCAAAGAACGTATCAAAAATCAGTGTACAGATAGCAAAGTTCAATCGGTAAGAACGTTGCTACAAGTACACTGTGGTGTACACTTTAATTTACACTTTGCCACGGGTCATTACCCTATTGAACATTTTAAATTTCAAATCATTTTTCCATCCAATTGACACTTGACAACAAAGCAAATGTCAAACAACATGTCAAAAATCAGTGTACAATAGTAGAGTTCAATCGGTAAGAACCTTGCTGCATTTACACTATGGTGTACACTTCAGTTTACACTATGCCATGTGACATTACCCTTTTGGACAGTTTAAATATCAAACAATTTTCCCATCCTATTGACACTTGACAATAATGCAAGTGTCTAACAACGTGTCGAAAATTAATGTACAAATAGCAAAGTTTAATCGGTATGAACCCTGCTGCATGTATATCTTAGTTTACACTTTGCCACGTGACATTACCATGTTGGACAGTTTAAATGTGAAACAATTTTCCCATCCAATTGACACTTGACAACAATGCAAGTGTCAAAAAACGTGTCAAAAATCAGTGTACAAATAGCAATGTTCAATCGGTAAGAATCTTACGATATGTACACTGTGGTGTACACTTTAATTTACACTTTGCCACACAACATTACATTGTTGGACAGCTTAAATTTCAAACATTTTTCCCATCCATTTGATTCTCGATAACAATACAAGTGTCTAACAACATGTCAAAAATCAGCGTACAAATAGCAAAGTTCAATCAGTAAGAACCTTGCTACATGGACACCATGGTGTACACACTTTAGTTTACTCTTTGCAATGTGACAATAACTTGTTGGACAGTATAAATTTCAAACAGTTTTCCCATCCAATTGACACTTGAGAACTATGCAAGTGTCAAACAACGTGTCAAAAATCAATGTACAAATAGAAAAGTTCAATTGGTATGAACCCTGGTACATGTACACCTTAGTTTACACTTTGCCACGTGACATTACCCTGTCGAATAATTTAAATTTGAAATAGTTTTCCCATCCAATTGACACTTGACAACAATGCAAGTGTCAAAAAATGTATCAAAAATCAGTGTACAAATAGCAAAGTTCAATCGGTAAGAACCTTGCTACATGTACACTATTATCTACACTTTAGTTTATACTTTGCACTTGATATTACTCTAACGGACAGTTTAAATTTCAAACAATTATCCCATCCAATTGACATTTGACAACAATGCAAGTGTCAAAGAACGTATCAAAAATTAGTGTACAAATAGCAAAGTTCAATCAGTAAGAACCTTGCGACAAGTACACTATGGTGTACACATTAGTTTACACTTTGCCACGAGTCATTACCCTATTGGACAGTCTAAATTTCAAATAGTTTTTCCATCTAAATGACACTTGAAAACAATGCAAGTATCAAACAACGTGTCAAAAATCTATGTACAAATAGCAAAGTTCAATCGGTAAGAACCTTGCGACAAATACACCATGGTGTACACATTAGTTTACACTTTTCCACGAGTCATTACCCTATTAGACAGTCTAAATTTCAAATAGTTTTTCTATCCAATTGACACTTGACAACAATGCAGGTATCAAACAACGTGTCAAAATCTGTGTACAAATAGTAAAGTTCAATCGGTAAGAAACTTGCTACATGTACACTATGGTGTACACTTTAGTTTACACTTCACCACGTGACATTACCCTGTTGGACAGTTTAAATTTCAAACTATTTTCCTGTCCAATTAACACTTGACAATAATTCAAGTGTTAAACAATGTGTCAAAAATCAGTGTACGAATAACTAAGTTCAATTGGTACGAACACTGCTACATGTACACCTTAATTTACACTTTGCCACGTGACATTACCCTATTGGACAGTTTAAATTTGAAACAGTTTCCCCATCCAATTGACACTTACAACAATGCAAGTGTCAAAAAACTTGTCAAAAATCAGTGTACAAATAGCAAAGTTCAATCGGTATGAACCCTACGAGATGTACACTATGGTGTACACTTTAATTTACACTTTGCCACATGACATTACCCTGTTGGCCAGCTTAAATTTCAAATGGTTTTCCCATCCAATTGATGCTTGACAACAATGCAAGCGTCAAACAACATGTCAAAAATCAACGTACAAATAGCAAAGTTCAATCGGTAAGAACCTTGCTACATGGACACCATGTACACTTTAGTTTACACTTTGCCACGTGACATTACCCTACTGGTCTATTTCAATTTCAAATATTTTTCCCATCCAATTGACACATGACAACAATGCAAGTGTCAAACAACGTGTAAAAAATCAGTGTACAAATAGCAAAGTTCAATCGGTAACAACCTTGCTACATATATACTATGGTGTACACTTTAGTTTACACTTTGCCATGTAACATTAACCCATCGAACAGTTTAAATTTCAAACAGTTTTTCATCCAACTGACACTGTACAACAATGTAAGTGTCAAACATCGTGTCAAAAATCAGTGTACAAATAGCAAAGTTCAATAGATAAGAATCTTGCAACACGTAAACTATGGTGTACAGTTTAGTTTACACTTTGCCACGAGACATTACCCTGATGGAGAGTTTAAATTTCAAACAATTTTTCCATCCAATTGACCCTTGACAAAAATACAAGGGCCAAACTGTAAGTATTATGCCCTAGGTCCAATCAACTTTGGACATAAATACTTTTATATATAATTAATTCAATTAAATGGCAGATCTAT
>NW_019245322.1:0-1508 GCF_002742605.1 Olea europaea var. sylvestris | reverse complement strand
GACCGATTGATCGGAAATAAAATCGCGCTTTGGCTAATTTCGTCATTTTTCGCGACGGTGTTGGAATCGTCTAAAATTTGACTAATTGATGAGAAACAAAAATCGCGCCAGCTGCAATTTCGTCATTTTTTGCGACGGTGTCGTAATTGGCTAAAATTTGACTGATTGATGGGAAACAAAAATCGCGAGTGGGGCGATTCCATTATTTTTTGTGACGGTGTCGAAATGGGCTCAAATTTGACCGATTCATCGGAAAAAAAATCGCGCCGGGGTCGATTTCGTCATTTTTCGCGACGGTTTTTGAATCGTCTAAAATTTAATTGATTGATGGGAAACAAAAATAGCGACGAGGGCAATTTCGTCATTTTTCGCGACGGTGTCGGAATCGGCTAAAATTTGACTGATTGATGGGAAACAAAAATCGTGCCGAGGCGATTTCGTAATTTTTCGCGACGATGTCGAAATGGGCTCAAATTTGACAAATTGATCGGAATCAAAAATCGCGCTGGGGGAGATTTCGTCATTTTTCGCGACGGTGTCAAAATGGGCACAAATTTGACCGTTTGATCGGAAACAAAAATCGCGCAGGTGGCAATTTCGTCATTTTTCGCGACAGTTTCGAAATCGGCTAAAATTTGACTGATTGATTGGAAACAAAAATCGCGCCGGGGGAAATTTGGAATTTTTCGCGACAGTGTCGAAATGGGCTCAAATTTGACCAATTGATCAGAAAAAAATCGCGCCGGGGGCAATTTCGTCATTTTTCGCGACGGTGTTGGAATCGTCTAAAATTTGACTAATTGATGGGCAACAAAAATCGCGCCGGGGGCAATTTCGTCATTTTTCGCGACGGTGTCGGAATCGGCTAAAATTTGACTGAATGATGGGAAACGAAAATCGCGCGGGGGGCGATTTCGTCATTTTTCGCTACGGTGTCGAAATGGGCTCAAATTTGACCGACTGATCGGAAAAAAATCGCGCCGGGGGCAATTTGGTCATTTTTCGCGACGTTGTTGGAATCGTCAAAAATTTGACTGATTGATGGGAAACAAAAATCGTGCCGGGGGTAATTTCGTCATTTTTCGCGACGGTGTCGCAATCGGCTAAAATTTGATTGATTGATTGGAAACAAAAATCGCGCCGGGGGCGATTTTGTAATTTTTTGCGACGGTGTCGAAATGGGCTCAAATTTGACCGATTTATCGGAAAAAAAATTGCCCCGGGGTCGATTTCGTCATTTTTGGCGACGATTTTGGAATCGTCTAAAATTTGACTGATTGATGGGAATCAAAAATAGCGCCG
Organism: Olea europaea var. sylvestris; assembly: GCF_002742605.1. NCBI lineage: Eukaryota > Viridiplantae > Streptophyta > Magnoliopsida > Lamiales > Oleaceae > Olea > Olea europaea. Next base: position 206 of record NW_019245322.1, on the reverse strand, counting down.
TTGGCAATTTCGTCATTTTTCGCGACGGTGTCGAAATCGGCTAATATTTGACAGATTGATGGGAAACAAAAATCGCGCCGGGGGCGATTTTGTAATTTTTCGCGACAGTGTCGAAATGGGCTTAAATTTGACCGATTGATCGGAAAAAAATGGCGCCGGGGGCAATTTCGTCATTTTTCGCGACGGTGTTGGAATCGTCTAAAATT
>NW_019245321.1:0-1508 GCF_002742605.1 Olea europaea var. sylvestris | reverse complement strand
AGAGCCTCCATACTAGTGACAAGACTTGACCTTTATGCTTATGACAAACGTTCCATCAATCATTCGAATAAGATCTTTGTGTATACGATCTCTTGGGAGAAGTGACCATGGAGGACGATCCCTTGTGGTTTGAAGGCTCCTGCATCAGCTTCGGGGCTTCGGCCATTTCATACAATACTTCTACTTGAGGGTTTTAGCTAACTTCAACCAGCTTCAGTATCATGGCTTCGGCTCATAAGCATCAGCATGTGGACCTCGGTTACACTCACAGGCCTCGGTAAAAGGGAGCCTCGACTGAAGGGCTTCGGTCATAGCCCACCTCGACAATATATACCACCTCGGCTGCCCACCTCGGCAATATATACCGCCTCGGTTGGAGTGCCACGTGGTTCGACCTGAGTAGGCCATTGGCCCAGGTAGGTTAGCCAAGTATGACAATACGCAACAATAGTCCCCCAAGTCCAAGTATGGTCATTTATGTAATGCGTGGACTTTAATAAAGTAAAAATTGAAAGAATTTTTGAACCCCAAATAATAGTCCCCCAAGTCCAAGTATAGATATTTATATCATAGTTGGGGTTAGAGATGTGCTGCTGTAGGCGAAGGATGAAGAGACCGAGACTGTGTTGAAGAGGAAGTCGAGGTGGTTGGGAAATCGAACCTACGAGACTTGTTGGCTGAATGTTGAAGTTGAAGTCGAGGTGGTTGGGAAACCGAACCTGCGAGGCTTGTTGGCTGAATGTTGAAGTTGAAGCCGAGGTGGTTGGGAAAATCGAACCTGAGAGGCTTTTTGGCTGAATGTTGAAGTTGAAGCCGAGATGGTTGGGAAAATCGAACCTGCGAGGCTTGTTGGTTGAATGTTGAAGTTGAAGCCGAGGCTCAATGGGAATAATTGTGCGTCGATAGCTGTGCCAATGATTTGATGTTTTGTGCTTATTTTCGAGGAAAAGTGGCTGACCCATACCACTTCCAAGGCACCTGCTGCCGTCGAATTAAAAACATAATTACGAGGACAGCTGAAGGCTCTAGAAGCAGACACGTTGAAAGGGGTGCGTGGGAGGCACACTTGAATCTGAGGCGTAGGTTTGAAAAAATCGTTTGAATTCAACGCCTCGCATTTGATCTACAATGGAGGGTTCAGATTGACTGAGTTTCGATCTTACGGCTGGGGTTCGTCCTGGACCTCTATAAAAGGTAAGAAAATCCCATTTTTCAGGACTTTTGAAAACCTGCAATTTGATTCTCTCTCAAAATCTTGAACTTTTCGGCGTCAAGGCTGCCTGTTCTTTGATTTTCCGGCCTATCTCCGTTCGTGTAGTGTTCTTCCCTTAGGTATTATTCGCAAAAAAGCCCTTTTTGTTGTGTTAATTCTGTGAAATGGAGTCCACCTCGGGTAGGGAGCTGGTGACTGTTACATCGTTAGATTATGGGGTCAGTCAGAGGAGGGATGCCGAGGCTGATAGTTATGCCATGGCCGAGGACCCAGTAGATTATACTGACGAGTGGGG
>NW_019245320.1:0-1508 GCF_002742605.1 Olea europaea var. sylvestris | reverse complement strand
TCCATTTGAATTTGACTAGCAATTCGCCAAAAACGAACGAGCCCGAAGTTTCCATGAAATCAAAATTCACTTTTAATTGGGTCAATCCAATTGAATTTGACTAGCAATTCGCGAAAAACGAACAAACCCGATGTTATCATGAAATCAAAAACCATTTTTCGTTGACTCGATTTAAATCGAATTTGACAAGCAATTCGCCAGAAACGAACAAACCCAAAGTTACCACGAAATCAAAATCCACTTTTCATAGGCTCTATTCCAATTGAATTTGACAAGCAATTCGCGAAAAACGAACAAACCCGAAGTTATCATGAAATCAAAAATCACTTTTCATTGACTCGATTCCAATCGAATTTGAGTAGCAATATGCCAAAAAAGAACAAACCCGAAGTTATCATGAAATCAAAAACCATTTTCATTGACTCGATTCCAATCGAATTAGACTAGCAATTCGCCAAAAATGAACAAGCCCGAAGATTTCATGAAATCAAAATCCACTTTTCATCAGCTCTATTCCAATTGAATTTGACAAGCAATTCGCAAAAAATGAACAAATCCGAAGTTATCATGAAATCAAAAATCACTTTTCATTGCCTCAATTCCAATCGAATTTGACTAGCAATTCACCAAAAACGAACAAACTCGAAGTTCTCATGAAATCAAAAACCACTTTTCATTGACTCGATTCCAATCGAATTAGATCAATTCGCCAAAAACGAACAAGCCCGAAGATTTCATGAAATCAAAATCCACTTTTCATCGGCTCTATTCCAATTGAATTTGACAAGCAATTCGCGAAAAACGAACAAACCCGAAATTATCATGAAATAAATAACCAATATTCATTGCCTCGATTCCATTCGAATTTGACTGGCAATTTGCCAAAAACGAACAAACCCGAAGTTCTCATGAAATCAAAAGCCACTTTTCATTGACTCGATTCCAATCGAATTTGACTAGCAATTCGCTAAAAATGAACAAGCTCGAAGTTTTCGTGAAATCAAAATCCGCTTTTCACCGGCTCTATTGCATTTGAATTTGACTAGCAATTCGCGAAAAACGAACAAACCCGAAATTATCATGAAATCAAAAACCACTTTTCATTGCCTCGATTCCAATCGAATTTGACTAGCAATTTACCAAAAATGAACAAACCCGAAGTTCTCATGAAATCAAAAATCACTTTTCATTGACTCGATTCCAATCGAATCTGACTAGCAATTCGTTAAAAATGAACAAGCCCGAAGTTTTCTTGAAATCAAAATCCACTTTTCACCGCCTCTATTGCAATTGAATTTGACTAGCAATTCGCGAAAAACGGACAAACCAGAAGTTATCATGAAATCAAAAACCACTTTTCAATGCCTCAATTCCATTCGAATTTGACTAGCAATTCGCCAAAAACGAACAAACCCGAAGTTCTCGTGAAATCAAAAGCCACTTTTCATTGACTCGATTCCAATCGAATCTGACTAGCAATTCGCTAAAAACGAACAAGCCCGAAGTTT
>NW_019245319.1:0-1508 GCF_002742605.1 Olea europaea var. sylvestris | reverse complement strand
TTTTTTATTTATTTATTTTCAAGTTCTTCTGGTCAAGTAGTCGTGATGTAATTACTTCTAGCAATATATCAATGTAATTGATTTTTTAAACTGGAGTTATAGAGACTGTCTTTGTTCAAACTACAGAATGCATTTTATCAATTGGATTTTGGTAATATCCGACAACATTAAAAAGTGGTAGTAAATGATGATAGCCATGTTATATGCTGCAAAAGGTGGATCATGGCAGCATTTTACCATTATCAAGTAATATGGCTTTTAGATACATGCAAATTTAAGAATGAATGTATCTATTCAATGCTTTGTCTTGATTTTATATTTATCAACCTTCCTCATACATGTGTTATTAATTATCTCATGCCTTCATCTATTTTTACCCATATTAATTTATACATGGAAATTCATATTTTGTCTGCATTAGTGCTTCATTTACCGCTTGCATGTTTCCTCTGGTCTAGTTTATCTCTTTCTTCCTACAAATATTGCATTGTCGGTTGGGCTCTCCCTCATTGGAAGAATCAAATGAATTGGATGAATCACCACATCTATATATTATGCCCTTGTTTGAGCCCCATTTTTGTCATAAAAATGCATTTTTGAATAGTGTATTGGTGTTAAATGTGTGGTTAAAAAATAAGGAAAAGTTATGGATTTACGTGTAATATTATTTTATTGAAGAATGCGGGCTTGAAATAATGTCAAAACACTATTTAAGTATGCATTTTTTCCCCAAGAATGTGACTCAAACAAGGTCTATATAGCAGCCAATTCAGGATGTCTGATTATTAATCCTTTGAAATTGGTTTGAAAAAGCTAGGTCTGACTTGAAGCACAGTATTGGCATACGTAGTCTATAAGTTTTCGTTTGCATTTTCTAGAAAGCAAATTTTCGTTTATGCTTTTACTGAATTATATAACATTTGTTGGGGAGAGGATCTATGTATATTTGGTTCTGTGCTATAATCAGATGTCTTCTGCCAATTTAGAGTTATCTTCCTTTGTTAAAATCATTTTGTGTTTTCTGAAAGGTTTTATTCTACTTTCTTACAGGTTCTCAAGACACCTGTCTCATTGGATATGCTTGGTCGCATATTTAATGGTTCTGGAAAACCCATTGACAATGGTCCTCCAATTTTGCCAGAGGCTTACTTGGATATTTCTGGCATGTATTCCTAGAATCAAATTTATATTTTTGTTTATATGAATTGCCTGTCCACATGTGATGTTGCTCGTATTTTGTTTACTTCAGGTAGTTCTATTAACCCTAGTGAGAGAACCTATCCTGAAGAAATGATCCAGACAGGAATTTCAACAATTGATGTCATGAATTCAATTGCTCGAGGACAGAAAATTCCACTTTTTTCTGCTGCTGGTCTTCCTCATAATGAAATAGCTGCTCAGATCTGCCGTCAGGCTGGTTTGGTGAAGCGTTTGGAGAAATCTGATAATCTTCTTGGGGTATACTGAACGTCATAATAAATGTTTTACGTCTAAAACTCGAACAAATT
>NW_019245318.1:0-1508 GCF_002742605.1 Olea europaea var. sylvestris | reverse complement strand
GGTGCAGAATCAGAGAATGGGATATTCAATGCAATTTTACGTGGACAAATCGATTTTACCAGTGACCCTTGGCCATCGATTTCGAATGGGGCAAAGGATCTGGTCAGGAAGATGTTGAATTCAGACCCCAAGCAAAGGCTTACAGCATATCAAGTTCTAGGTAATACGAATTTAATCGTGTTAGGGAAAAAAGTGTGGTCGACAAACTTCATTTTGTCGCAGTTGGGTTATTTGGCTTTTAGATAGAGAAATTTGATCATAAAAAATTATAAATTTAATGACCAAATTATGACAATGAATTTCAATAACACACTTGAAATCGAGGTGTAATTTTGGAGACCCCAGATATTATTACCCGAATTTATGGTTTCTTTCATAGCTTGTCCAAATTTTATTCTGCATCAAAAGGTTCTGCTTTAGAAATATTCCAAGGAAAATAAAAAATAAAAAATCAATATCAGTTTAGATTACTGATTAAACCAGAAACATATCACAAAATAAGAAGTCTCTAATTGACTGTATCATGTTTTTCAGATCATCCATGGATCAAAGAGGATGGAGAAGCACCCGACACACCACTGGACACGGCTGTTCTTGACAGGCTCAAACAGTTTAGAGCTATGAACAAATTCAAAAAAGCTGCACTCAGGGTGATTATTCTTTCACTAAAATTTTCAATTTTTTCCTTTCGTTTCCTTAATATCGAAAAATGTATGATCCATCAAGTTTCGAGTGTTCTCTGATAATGGATAGGCAGGGCTATATTTCTTTGTTTTAATAGGACTCCAGACTCCTTACGGGCATTTTATATACAGTGTTATTGTATAATTGCAACACGTACATCAAATTTAATAATCGTAGGTCTGATTGGCCATACACGAGAAGATCAAGGAAGAAAAAGAAGTTGTATTGTTTGTTAAGTATTGTGTAGGGAATAAAAGCATAATGGTTTTGTTGTTCTTGGACCGAGTAGGTTATTGCTGGCTGCCTGTCCGAGGAAGAAATAATGGGATTGAAAGAAATGTTTAAAGGAATGGATACTGATAACAGCGGTACAATAACTCTTGAAGAGCTAAAACAGGGACTGGCAAAGCAAGGGACAAAGTTATCAGAATATGAAGTTAAACAGTTAATGGAAGCTGTAAGTTCCTATAACTGAATAGCAGAAATTCTGATTCTGGAAGTCGTGGGATTTATACGTCATTGTAATGCTAATATACTATCTACGTGAAAAATTAGGTCGATGCTGATGGCGATGGGACGATTGATTATGAAGAATTCATTACAGCAACGATGCATATGAACAGAATGGGCAGAGAAGAGCATCTTTACACTGCCTTCCAGTACTTCGATAAAGATAACAGCGGGTAATTATATAAGGATGATAATGATGATGATGATATTAAGATATCTATACTTTGCAGTATATGTAAATGCTGATAGAGTGCTAATGATTTTCTTTATGATCAGTTATATTACAATAGAAGAACTTGAGCAAGCTCTTCGAG
>NW_019245317.1:0-1508 GCF_002742605.1 Olea europaea var. sylvestris | reverse complement strand
AACAACAACAACAAAGGAAGGCTTATTCTCATAAATTTGAAGATGGATACTTTTTAGCCACTGCTTCAATCTGTCACCAAAATATCCAATAAGAGTAATAATGAAGATTTTTTTCAGAATAATTCGATCTTACAAATTTCAACATGTTGTGAACCTACAAAAAAGTGAATACTTAACTATATATCAATAGTTTGGTGAAACCACCATGCTAACACAGATACAATCATTTTCAGCATGCAAATTGCCAACATATGAATAAGTCATCAAGACATACCCTAAATCTTTTAGAGCTAGAGCAACTGCACAAAAATTAGGAATGCCACTTCTCATGACCTGTCATAATTGATAACGGAAGCCACATTAGAGGCAAAACATAAAACCAATATGAAGTAGAAACAGTGAGCTAAAGAGAACTAAAATTTAAATTATGCCCAGCGAAACACAGAAATTTTAACAACAATTCAAAGTATTTACACAAGTTCAAAATATATTGAAGTCGACCTTCACCAGGATATGAGCTGTTTATCTAGCAATGTTTCAAGGTAGTACTTTACAGAATTTCTTTTACAGAAAGAATAGAAAGGCAAAGCAAGACACAACAGTGAAAAGGAAATAAACACAGAAATGGAAGTTCAATTTAAGTATAACTAGAAATAAGGAACTCTGAGAAATTTTCTTAGATAAAACATAAACAGTAAACCATAATGACCTCTTAATATGACTTGAGAAATTTTCAAGTTCTGAACTTGAATTGTTATAGATTTTTGAAGACATGCTAACTACTAATTAAATCGTTGGAGTTCAAAAACTACCGCAGGCTCCTCAATCATTAAGTGAAACAACACAACTGCATAATAAAATTCCCACTTTATATCTCACAAAATTCAAAATAAAACAATCAATCACTTCTTGGAAATCAATCACAAAGATGCAAAAGCAGGTGAACCATATTTGAACAGTAGTATCAGCAATTGAAGGCAGTTAGTAGAAAATATCTGAATCAATTATGGCACTGCAAATATGGAGTTCTAAATAACAAACTGAACTGTCCAATGCTAGATACGAAATTTGCATGACCTATGACACGTCAAGTGAAGAAATCCAAATTTTGACTTACATCATATGTGTCTACAAGGGCCAAAAAGTTGGAAGGAAATGCTAGAGCATATGAGATGAAAGCAGCTAACTCGCTTTGATTGGTTTCACCAAAGATTCCACCCAGTACATGCATCCGCTGAACAGATTTTTGAGAGTTGAATCAGACAACATTGGATATATAGGGTTCCCATATGTTAATATCAAATAAAATCCGAACAATATTTCTAAAGCATGTGATGTTCAACTTTATCACACCAACTTTCATAGAAAAAGAAAAGGGGAAGCACAGATATTTCTTTTCGAGAAAAGAGGCATGTATATATGTGTGAGTGTGTGTATATACACACACATATTTATATATACACATATGTATTACTTAGTATATATGTGTACACACACACACACACACA
>NW_019245316.1:0-1508 GCF_002742605.1 Olea europaea var. sylvestris | reverse complement strand
TGAAATTGGACTCCAGGCACAGACCCAGGATCACGGGATTTTAGCCAAATTCCTTCGCTTGGGCCTCTGGATAATTAATTTCCATATTAATTATGTCAGGTTGAAGAAGTGTTGGACAGAAAAATAACAAAGATAAACCATACTAGGGGCAATATTATCCTTTGGCGCGGTAGTGTCGGAATGGGACGAAATTTGGTAGGTTGAATGGAAAGGGGACGCGAAATTGGACTCGGGGCACAAATACGGGATCACGGGATTTTAGCCAAATTCCTTCGTTTGGGCCAACGAATAACTAATTTCCTTATTAATTATGTCAGGTTGAAGAAGTGTTGGACAGAAAATTAACAAAGAAAAACCGCACCAGAGGCAATTTTGACATTTGGCGCGACGGTGTTTGAATGGGCCGAAATTTGGCAGGTTGATTGGAAACGGCCCGCAAAATTGGACTAGGGGCACAGACCCGGGATCACGAGATTTTAGCCAAATTCCTTCATTTGGGCCTTTGAATAATTAATTTCCTCCTTAATTATGTGAGGTTGAAGAAGTGTTGGAAAGAAAATTAACAAAGATAGACCGCACCAGGGGAAATTTTGTCATTTGGCGCGACGGTGTTGGAGTGGGTCGAAATTTGGCTGGTTGATTGAAAATGGCCTGCGAAATTGGACTCGAGGCACAAACTCGAGATCACTGGATTTTAGCCAAATTCCTTCATTTGGGCCTCCGAATAATTAATATCCTTATTAATTATGTCAGGTTGAAGAAGTGTTGGAAAGAAAATTAACAAACAAAACCGCACCATGGGCAATTTTGTCATTTTTCACGACGATGTCGGAATGGGCCGAAATTTTGCAGGTTGATTGGAAATGGCCCGCGAAATTGGGCTCGAGGCACAGACCCGGGATCACGGGATTTTAGCCAAATTCCTTCGCTTGGGCCTCTGGATAATTAATTTCCTTATTAATTATGTCAGGTTGAAGAAGTGTTGGACAGAAAATTAAAAAAGAAAAACCGCACCAGGGGCAATTATGTCATTTGTCGCGACGGTGTCGGAATGGGCCGAGATTTGGCAGGTTCATTGGAAACGGCCCGCGAAATTGGACTCGGGGCATAGACCCGAGATAATAGGATTTTTGCCAAATTCCTTCATTTTAGCCTTCAAATAATTAATTTCCTTATTAATTACGTCAGGTTGAAGAAGTGTTGGACAAAAAGTTAACTAGAAAAAAACGCACCAGTGGCAATTTTGTCATTTGGCGCGACGGTCTCGGAATGGGCCGAAATTTGGCAGGTTGATTGGAAACGGCCCGCAAAATTGGACTCGAGGCACAGACCCAGATCGCGGGATTTTAGCCAAATTCCTTCGTTTGGGCCTTCAAATAATTAATTTCCTTATTAATTACGTCAGGTTGGGAAAGTGTTGGACAAATAATTAGCAAAGAAAAATCGCACCAGGAGCTACTTTGTCATTTGGCGCGACAGTATCGGAATGGGCCGAAATTTGGCAGGTT
>NW_019245315.1:0-1508 GCF_002742605.1 Olea europaea var. sylvestris | reverse complement strand
GTGGTGTGTTCAATCCAAAACGGTCGTTACATTTCCAAAAAGTTCTTATGGGCCCAAAACGGACACCGTGTGCAAAAGTTACGATCCATTCTTCGTCCGTCGACTCTCCAAGCGTTCTAAATATGCAAGTGCTCATTGTTTCAAAAAATTGCCAAAATCCCACGTACGTCACGACGAAGCGGTGAGTTCAATCCAAAACGGTCGCTATATTTCCAAAAAGTTCTTATGGGCCCAAAACGGACACCGTGTGCGAAAGTTGCGCTCAATTCTTCGTCTGCCGACTCTCCAAGCGTTCTAAATATGCAAGTGCTCATTCTTTCGAAAAATGGCCGAAATCCCTCATACGTCATGACGAAGTGGTGAGTTCAATCCAAAACGGTCGCTACGTTTTCAAAAAGTTCTTATGGGCCCAAAACGGACACCGTGTGCAAAAGTTACGCTCAATTCTTCGTCCACCGACTCTCCAAGTGTTCTAAGTATACAAGCGCTCATTCTTTCGAAGAATTGCCAAAATCCCACGTACGTCACGACGAAGCGGTGAGTTCAATCCAAAACGGTCGCTACGTTTTCAAAAAGTTCTTATGGGCCCAAAACGGACACCGTGTGCAAAAGTTACGCTCAATTCTTCGTCCGCCGACTTTCCAAGCGTTCTAAATATGCAAGTGCTCATTCTTTCGAAAAATTGCCAAAATCCCTCGTACGTCATGACAAAGTGGTGAGTTCAATCCAGAATTGTCGCTACGTTTCCAAAAAGTTCTTATGGGCCCAAAACGGACAACGTGTGCAAAAGTTACGCTCAATTCTTCGTCCGCCGACTCTCCAAGCGTTCTAAAATGCTAGTGCTCATTCCATCGAAAAATGGCCAAAATCACTCGCACGTCACGACAAAGTGGTGAGTTCAATCTAAGACGGTCGCTACGTTTCCAAAAAGTACTTATGGGCCCAAAACGGGCACCGTGTGCAAAAGTTACGCTCAATTCTTCGAACGTCGACAATCCAATCCTTCCAACTATACAAGTGGTCATTCTTTCAAAAAATGGCAGAAATCCCTCATACGTCACGACGAAATGGTGAGTTCAATCAAAAACGGTCGCTACATTTTCAAAAAGTACTTATGGGCCCAAAACGGACACGGTGTGCGAAAGTTACGCTCAATTCATCGTACGCCGGCAATCCAAGCGTTCCAAATATGCAAGTGTTCATTCTTTCAAAAAATGGCCAAAATCACTCATACGTCACGATGACGTGATGAGTTCAATCAAAAACGGTCGCTACATTTCCAAAAAGTTCATATGGGCCCAAAACGGACACGGTGTGCAAAAGTTACGCTCAATTCTTTGCACGCTGTCAATCCAAGCGTTCCATATATGAAAGTGCTCATTCATTCGAAAAATTGTCGAAATCCCTCATACCTCATGACGAAGGGGTGAGTTCAATCCAAAACGGTCGCCACATTTCCAAAAAGTTCTTATGGGCCCAAAACGGACACCGTGTGCAAAAGTTACGCT
>NW_019245314.1:0-1508 GCF_002742605.1 Olea europaea var. sylvestris | reverse complement strand
AAACGGTCGCTACATTTCCAAAAAGTACTTATGGGCCCAAAACGGACACCGTGTGCAAGAGTTACGCTCAATTCTTCGTACGCTGACTATCCAAGGCTTCCAAACATAAAACTGCTCACACTTTCCAAAAAAATGGACAAAATCCCTCATACGTCACGATGAAGTAGTGAGTTCGATCCAAAAGGGTCGTTTCATTTCCAAAAAGTACTTATGGGCCTAAAACGGACACCGTGTGCAAAAGGTATCCTCATTTCTTCGTACGCCGACTATCCAAGCCTTCCAAGTATAAAAGTGCTAATTCTTTCAAAAAATGGTCGAAATCCGTCATACGTCACGACGAAGTAGTGAGTTCAATCCAAAAGGGTCGCTACATTTCCAAAAAGTACTTATGGGCCTAAAACGGACACCGTGTGCAAAAGTTGCGCTCAATTCTTCGTACGCTGACTATCCGAGCGTTCCAGAGATAGAAGTGCTCGTTCTTTTGAAAAATGGCCGAAATCCGTCATACGTCACGACGAAGTAGTGAGTTCAATCCAAAAGGGTCGCTACATTTCCAAAAAGTACTTATGGGCCTAAAACGGACACCGTGTGCAAAAGTTGCGCTCAATTCTTCGTACGCTGACTATCCGAGCGTTCCAGAGATAGAAGTGCTCGTTCTTTTGAAAAATGGCCGAAATCCGTCATACGTCACGACGAAGTAGTGAGTTCAATCCAAAAGGGTCGCTACATTTCCATAAAGTACTTATGGGCCCAAAACGGATACCGTGGGCAAAAGTTACGCTCAATTCTTCGTACTCCGACTATCCAAGCCTTCCAAACATAAAACTGCTCACTCTAACCAAAAAATTGCCAAAATCCCTCATACGTCACGACGAAGTGGTGAGTACGATCCAAAAGGGTCGCTACATTTCCAAAAAGTACTAATGGGCCTAGAACGGACACCGTGTGCAAAAGTTACGCTCAACTCCTCGTACGCCGACTATCCAAGCCTTCCAAACATAAAACTGCTCACTCTTTCCAAAAAATGGCGAAAATCCCTCATACGTCACGACGAAGCAGTGAGTTCAATCCAAAACGGTCGCTACATTTCCAAAAAGTACTTATGGGCCCAAAACGGACACCGTGTGCAAAAGTTACGCTCAATTCTTCGTACGCCGACTATCCAAGCCTTCCAAACATAAAATTGCTCATTCTTTCGAAAAATGGCTGAAATCCATCATAGGTCACGACGAAGTTGTGAGTTCAATCCAAAAGGGTCGCTACATTTCCAAAAAGTACTTATGGGCCCAAAACGGACACCGTGCGCAAAAGTTATGCTCAATTCTTCATACGCCAACTATCCAAGCCTTCCAAAATAAAACTGCTCACTCTTTCCAAAAAATGGCCAAAATCCCTCATACGTCACGATGAAGTAGTGAGTTCAAACCAAAACGATCGCTACATTTCCAAAAAGTACTTATGGGCCCAAAACGGACACCGTGGGCAAAAGTTACGCTCAATTCTTCGTA
>NW_019245313.1:106260-108938 GCF_002742605.1 Olea europaea var. sylvestris | reverse complement strand
TGGAATGGTCTTTACACGGCAAGGATTGTTTGGAGTACCACTCCAATTTCTTCCAATAATTGTACCGAGAAGTGCCAAGGGGGAAAGAGATAAATGCCCAGATGACAAAGACCACGACCATCGCGCCGAAGGTTATGGCTGCTAGAGACCTATAGAATATGGCAACTGTGTTAAGAGTGAAGCCAATTCCAAACACAGGAAAGGGAAAAGTGAAGTAGTGAGGATCATCGATTTCACCCAGTTTTTACCTGCATCAAAGATGAGTAACAATTTAGCATTTAATAGTAAGTGCAGAGGAAACAACACAAGAATTAAATACACACGAATTAATAATAGGAAAACAAAGATAAATCCCATAGAACAGATAAAGGTGGGCATAAGCTACACATACCACCAAGGCGCGCATACATTCCACCACTGATATAGCCTGAGATGAATGACATCAAAGCATAACATGCTATGAAAGTAGTGACAATAGCTCCTCTCTTGAACAATGTAAAAACCAAAACCACAATAGTTAACATCATATATCTCATGGTTGATGCAAATGAGAATGGTGTAATTCCAATTAAATTTCTAGATCTGCCTCTTGCATGCAGAGTCGGTCCTGAGGCGAGGCGGATGAGGCCTACGCCTCATGGCCAAAGCTGAAGGGGGCCTCGTTTCCATGGCCAAATTTTTTTCTTTTTTCTTTTTTTCTAATTAATTGAAGAAAGTAAACTATGAAAGAAGAAATCATTTTCCTCTCTAGCTCGCCTCTCGCTTCTATGCTCCAATTGGACCGACGACGAGTCAGAGGTCCGTCGAAATGTTCAGAGTCGCCGGACGTTGCGTTAGCAGGGGCGGAAGAGCCGAAGACGGAAAGAACCAGACAACCAGTACCAGAGGAAGAAGAAGACAGAAATTAAATGCCCTTTTGTTTGGTTTGGATTGATAGTTAATATGGGCATTTTTTTAGTTTAAAAAGTTAGGCCCGAGTAGAAATCATTTCCTCTCATATAGAGCTTTTTTTTTTTTTTTTATAATTTCCTTGGTGTTATACGGCTTTCATGAGGAAATATATTATCAAAGGTCAGTTTTCTTCCTCTTGTTAGTGTAATTTCTTTGAGTATATTTGAGATTTCATTGTTTTAATTTATTGGGTATGATATTTATGGATTTATTTGGTTTATTTGAATATAAAATAGCTAAAATTTCACACTTGATCTTTGGTAGGAGGTAGAATGAACATTTTTTCTTCCTTTGTTAGTATAATTTCTGATGTTTCACTCTAGTAGTTTGTTTCTACTAATTTGTTGGTAATTTATAGCTTTTCATGAAATTGATTAGTGTTGGACCTTGGAGCAATTATTTGGTAAAGTGATAATTCTATTCAATTTAAATTTACATAATTCTATTTCAACATGTGGATTTATGTATTGGTAGTAGTTTTTGCCCTCATAGTAATGCAAATCACAGTGATCAAACCTTTGAAAGCTTAGAAATAAATAATCTTACATTTTCTTAAATTCATTAGAAGTAGAATTCTAATATATTTGTTTGTTGTTATATTGTTAAGTTAGTAGTAGGAACAGATTTAGGGGGCTTTAGGCTCGAAAACCCTTTTTTGTTTCTTTTTTGTAAAAATGGTTTTTTATGTATAACTTTTTTATTTTTATTTTTAATTTTTTTTGTGTATTAGTTCAGTTTGAAATTTTTATTTTTTTTGTGTATTAGTTCAGTTTGAATTCTAATGAGAGGAAATACTCAAGAATCGACAGAGAGAGAACTCAATGGTCGAAGAAGATAGAAGGACTAAAACCCCAAGAGCCAAGAGACGCGTATATATCAGAAGTCTCTAGAAAATCATCATCCAACATTAGCAATGGTGACACTTGGCATGATCCATATCATTTGCTCCATTTGTAAAAGGGTGTTTTGAGAACACGATTTATTACCAACTAAATTGAGTCAGTCAAAGTCAAAATAGGGCCATCCAGTCAGCAATAGATCCTCACAATCTCCACCTTGGTACAATGACCCCAGTTTACATGCAGTAAAATCTCCAGACATGATATCATTTGCACTTATTACCTGATACACAAACCAGCAAGTGTTAATATTCAAAAGATTTAAACAATCCAAAAATTTGTTTAAAGGCAAAACCTTTGTACCAACATCAGCAGGATTAAACAGGGTTGAAATCTTTTCAAGTTTTACGACACCTTGTGAAATAACATCTCTTATAAAATGGAATCTAACATCAACATGTTTAGATCTATTATGCAAAATATGATTTTTACTTAAATGAATGGCAGACTGACTATCTAAATCGAACAACTTCTTTAATAAATCCAAATTCATTTAATAAGCCCTTCAGCCATATCCCTTCTTTTATGGCATTTGTGGCAGCTATGTATTCTGCCTCAGTAGAAGATAAGGCAACAACCTTTTGCAGCTGAGATTTCCAGCTTATACAAGAATTACGCGTTGTATATATGTAGGCAGAAGTGGACTTTCTATTGTCCCTATTACCAGCATAATCAGAATCAGTATAGCCTCTTAACACAACACCTTCAGGTTGTTTTCTGAACACAATTCCCAAATCAGAGGTACCCTTTATGTATCTAAGAAGCCATTTCATGGCTTCCCAATTTTTGAAAACATTAAAGATGTCAGATTTTGATTTTAACAGAAAA
>NW_019245313.1:94692-98973 GCF_002742605.1 Olea europaea var. sylvestris | reverse complement strand
ACCATCAAATTCTTCCCATCGATAGATTCTTTTCTCTCAGATTTTAACTCTAACTCTTTATTCCTTAAGGCATTAATTATAACATTTGTAGTTAGAATTTCCCTCCCATATTCAATGGCATTTTTAACATCTTTATACTTATCATCAATTGAATTTAACAATACCACAGCCAACTAATCTTTTGAGAGTTTCTCATCACAGTCGGCTAAGTCACGGGATAATCTATCAATATTAGCCTCAAGATCAAGTGATGGGTCAAGTTTAAAACCAAAAAATTGTTTTAGAAGATACACTTTATTTGACATAGATTTATTCAGATATGTATCTTCTAACTTTTTCCACAATTTAGCAGCAGTCTGAGTCTCACCAATTTCCCTAAGTACATTATCAGACAAATGCAAGAATATTGAGCTCTAGGCAGTTTCATCAAGTTCAGTTATCTTTGTCTCTTCTAAATCATCTGGCCATGACTCATCAATAGCCTGGGCTCATTTTTGTTATAATAAAATTGCCCTCATTTTCTGGCGCCAGAGACTAAAGTCTCATTTGCCGTTAAAAACATCCAATTCAAAGTTTGTAGTTGTCATAAAGAAAAATTAGTTTGGATGCAGTTTCAATGTATGCAGATTAGAAACACACTTCAAAGTGTATATACAGTGTACAGTACTTCAGATTCACGCAAGAAACCAACTGAATGTACAATGTCACCTTTTGCAGATAATTTCAATATTTTCACGAAGTTTGATTCACAATAATGCACTTTAGAGGATTCCAAATTATATAGATTAAGTGCAGGTGATCACAGTATGCATTATACAACAATAGAGGTCACAAACACGTGTTTAAACCAAAGATCTTTGACTTAGTCAAGACAAACCTCAGAGTCCAGACAACTCAAAAGGTTTCTGGACAAAGGAATTGCCAAAAGAGTCTCAAATCTGAAAGTTTTTGTCACGGCTACTAGTAACTCAAGGTATAATCAAGTACTTTGTAGAAAAAATGGAACGAACTCACCGAATCCCTTAGTTAGGGTTTCAATGAAATATCAAATATATCACTGTACAAGTGTTTAATCTTTCAAATTTGTAGGAATCGGGGCCAAGGTCCACCGCTTAACTGCTCTGATACCACTGTTAAGAGCACATTCCAGAATTAATTCACTTACAACAAAAATTGCATAAAAATTAAGAGTTGCAGAAATAAAAAATAGAAAGAACGCTAAAAAATTTTCGCCCTAAAACAAGAGGTTCAGAGCAAGCTCCTAATCCCCCTTTTGTGCTTCCTCCACTGGAAGACTTACTATATTAAATGAAACCAATGAACCGTCCAAGAATATACAGATTCGAGACTCAAGCCAGAATACACTCAAGATTACAGATCAAAACCCTCACTAATCATCTAACAGTTCACTCAAGAACCCAGATACGAAATCAGTAAGTATAATAATCACTCAAGACAAATGATACATGATTTCTGCTTGAAGATTTAAGATCTTCAAGTTGTAAACACCGATTGTAAAGGTTAGATTCACGGTACTCAGAAATCTCGAAGAATAATGAGAGGAAAAACTCAAGAATCGATAGAGAGAGAACTCAATGGTCGAAGAAGATAGAAGGACTAAAACCCCGGGAGCCAAGANCGATATACATATAAGGTGTTTGTAAAAATTTAAATATGAATTACGTTAAAATTGTTGGAAATATAGAGGTGGTAATGAAACCGGATTATCACATACCGTATGTGCAGTTTAGATACCAATTTTAAGCATACCGTATATGCATATACCGTGCCGCTTACCGTATTTGTAGGTAACTTATCGTATTTGTAGCCTACCATATTTTTAAGAAATTTATCATATTTGCACCTTACCATATTTGCAACTTACCATATATGTTGCCTACTATATTTGCAGAAAGCTCACCGTATTTGCACAAAGTTTTCACAAACTGTTTTTATTCTATTTCATATATAGTGAGTTATTTACACATATTTGCTAGATATCATATATGCAACTAACATACCGGATATACACTTACATACACCAAAATATAGAAATACCGTATTTGCATTTATTATCTATTAAAGATATGCATAGAAGGCGTTTGAAAATTTAATTATGAATATGAATTCAAAATTTACTTTAAATTAAAAAGTGACATGATGATACGTTGTTTTTGTCTTGTATGTGAATTAATATGCTAAAATTTGAATGTGAAATACTCGTCACTTTCTTTTCTTTTCTTTTTTAAGTTTCGCACAATTTTATTTGTATTCCTTTTTTGTAGATTTAAAAAATTTATATCTTTATCTGTTGTGGAGATAAATATGAACAATTAAGGTCGTCAATTTGAATATGATATGTCACGTGTCTACGTAGACAAATATAGAAATTAGTATATTTATTTTATGTAAAGACAAATCCCATCTTATATGAAATGAATTTTGATATATTAAAATACATGTACACATGCATCAACTTATCTAATAAAAATAATAATAACAATAAAAAAAATAAAAGAGGGCACAACTAGTTATTGAAAATTGAAAATAATACACTAAGTAAACTCATCTTATAATAAAATGAATTTCCTCTTTCATTTTTTCATTAATAAATTTTTTTTTATTGGAAGAATACAAAGGACGGCTCAGGTTATTGAAAATTGAAATTCCTTCATTTCTTTAACTTCTTCATTGGGCTCCATGAAAGCCCATTTAATACACAACCACATCCTTTCGTCTTCTTCAATAGGTTGCCATCTTTTTCAACAAGTCGTCTTCTCCAACTCTCCTCTTTCCTTTTCTAGAAATTTCTGCAAATGTTGCTGCAATCCTCCATAAATATTGCATATTTCTATAAAGCACTCAAAACAAATGGTTGTTGCTGCCTCAAACGAAAGCCAGAAGCAATACTCCGCTGTACATTGTTTTCTCCCTTTTCCAACCGTGTCCAAGTTCAAAATCGAAAATCCGACACATATCCCGTGTCAATATTCGTCTTATGTCGTATCGACATGAATACTTCGCCATTTTTGGAGAGTCTGAGCATCATAGATCTCACCAACAAAACCTGCAAAGAGAATGTATTAATTCAAAACATAGGTTGGCATAGAGTAATATATGTGAAACAATAGTTCAAGGAAGGCATACCCCATAAAGGCAGATCATCTGAACTTGTAGCCAATACACCAGGGAAAAAAAAAAAAAAACAAAGATGAGATCAGGAATTAGATAACTTATATACAATTTCATTCTAAAAGCATATTAAAAGGACCTGAAACTGAAAGCAATGAACAAGCATGCATACTGACAGTTACCTTCTAGCTCGTGTTTGTGTGTGTCTTGTTCTCTAGTCAAAACCAATTTTTAAGGGAAAAGAAGACAAAATATCAGCAACTGCCAATCAATCATAATGATCAACAAGCCGGCAGAGAAGCACGAAGAATGTAACCAATGCATCAGTCTAGGATAAAGTCAACTTAGGGTCTCTACATGATTTTTATGAAGTTTTCTAAATGTAAACCAATAAATATGAAGAGTCTTGCCAAATTATGGATCTTAACAGCCCAATGGCAAAAATCATGAATTCTTTGTAAGTCGACGTAGATGACATTCTAGGACTCATTTTGGAAAGTAAATTCTGAATTTTACTTCCCCAAATTTCTAGCAAAATTTTATCTTTAACTCCAAATCAATCCTCAAAAAGTGAGCTTGAAAAAAATTTAAAACAATATGCAAGCACTTCATCTAAAGCCTGTTTGGTAAAGTCCATCCGGGGGTGGACTTTTAACTCAGAACTCATGCCAATAACTAGTGAAGTCTTACCAAATACTCTGAGAAAAGAAAACTTTTTCTTGCGTTTGTTCACATAAAATTTGTAAGAATTTTTAATTAAAGATGGATTTGTATGTGTGAATAATTGTGTGTTAAATTATAAGCTATCGAATTCGATTGAGCCCGATTAAAGTGATCTAATAAGGTTTCGGTTTTGGGCTTTAATATATCCAATTAAAGTATGGGTTTACATATGTGTAGAGACCGGACCCAAGTCCTAATTCTATGATGGGCCGAATTAGGTCAAATGGCATCCCCATATAAATAGGTTATGGTCCCCAGATCACACGCAACGAATTATTCATTCTCTACTGCATCCCATCACAAAGAGGAAAAGGAGACTGCGTGTAAATTTGGAAGATCATACCGCGAAATTCATATTGCATTAACCATGTCAGATTCAGGTATGCTTCCGCTTTAATTCTCATATTTCTTGATGATTTAACATGA
>NW_019245313.1:84972-85847 GCF_002742605.1 Olea europaea var. sylvestris | reverse complement strand
CTTGGAGCAAATGACTAACTGAAATTATAATGAATTTTGAGACTCGTGATCTAATGAAGAATATTATCTGGGAAACTTGTTGTGTTGTTGAATCATTAACATATTGTTCTAATTTTTTTTATTTTTTATTTTTATGTTGTTATTTATATATGTTGGTGAACTAGTTAATTTGATACAAAGCACTTCTAATTGAACACATTTACCATAATTTTAAAATATATTTTTCATACCAAGGTTTTCTCCATTACCATTGATACGTGGGAATGGGCACCATACAAAAGTAATTTCCTCAATTAAAATAAGATAAGTAAACCTAACTTGTGTGGTTTATTTCAACCCCTAAAATTTCGTGGCTCATGACTTATTTTGTCTTTTTATTTCTTTTCAAGTTGCAATAAAAGTATTTCCCAATTCTTCTTTTTGCACATGAATAAACCTCCACTTTTCCCGCGAATAATCATTTTTCGTGCATTATGTAGTACATATCAGGAGCGAACATGGTTCGATTTAAACTATTTAAGACAAACTTTCAAATCAAACCACTTAAAGCGACTTGTAATTTTTTTTCAAACAAAACAAAACTACTTTTTCAATTTATTCCAGTTTAAAATTGTGATTTAGCATACAAAAAATTATGCATATCAAGCAAGTTAAATCATATATATTAATTTAAAATTGTACATTAAACATAAATATTATTATTATTATAAATATTACAACTCAAAATTCTATACTTCAAATCATTACAATCCAATAACATGATATAAATAGTTTAGTTCCAATATCTTAGTTGATATTTTATTCTTTGTGTAAAGATATGAACATATAAAATATATTTGTTAATTATAATTAAATGATATGAAACAACTAATAAA
>NW_019245313.1:73826-81482 GCF_002742605.1 Olea europaea var. sylvestris | reverse complement strand
ACTTTTAAAAAATGTATTTTGATGAAAAAAAGGATCAAACAAGGACTAAAATTGTGCTAATTTTGAAGAAAAATACTCTAGGTACAGAAGGCCTTTGACAGAAAAGCTACAGAATTTTGAATTCTGTGACGTGGCAGCAAAAAATGCTTAAAAATGAATTAGAAGGGAAACCAGGAAGGCACATTCATTTCTGCCCAAAATAGAACCCACCCACCCGCCACCCGACCAAGATTCATCTCCGGCTATGAAGTTACGGTACAAGCGATTGTTTGGACGATTCATACCCATTTCAATTTTCCCACTTATTTTTTCCAGAATTGCGTTTGGTCTTCAATTTTAATGGGGTTGATTGCGTCTTTTACTTTCCAGAATTGCAACTGGTCTTCAGTTTTTGTTGAGATTGTTTATGGTTTCCGTATAGCCTGTAGAACCACCCAGCCATCTAGTGTTTTCTTTCATGATTGCAGTTTCTTAATGAAGTGAAATCTGTTAAGTAATTTTAATATTATTACATAAGAAACTCAAACAGAAGACCCATCTTGATATAACACGCTGTTTCACCTGAATGTTAGGAGGAAAGTCACTCTCATAAACTTATTTGGTCCATTATTTACTCTAGCTTGGAGGTTCAACCAATTATTCTACATCTCTTTGTTCTTCCCTATATACAGATTCTTCATATTATGTGCAAGACAAGCAAATAATAGAGTAAGGTCAACAAGGCAATCCTATTTAATCATATTTTTAGTAGTGAAAATGAACTCTTATCAGGATTCAATTAACCAAGCTTGCAGTCCAAATTAGACGAAATTAAGTGTTTTTGGTTGATGGAGTGCACTAGAATTTTTGGTTGATGGAATGCACTAGAAGATTAAATGCAAGAACAACATTTTACAACAGCTTCTTGTTTTACCCAGAAAGTAGCATAGCTNATTTAGTTCTTGATTTCTCGAACCAGTGTTTCTGTATTTGAGATTAAGGTTATTATTTGAAAATTTCGGGGGACTGAACTTTAGATTAAGGAGTTTCGGTATATTAGAGAGCGGAAAAAATAGGAAATATGGAAAAATACGAGCTTGTGAAAGATATAGGTTCTGGTAATTTTGGTGTGGCAAGGCTTATGAGGAACAAGGACACGAAAGAACTCGTGGCTATGAAATACATCGAAAGAGGACACAAGGTTTGTACCCTCTGTATGTCATAGCAGATCACTGGCAGTGTTATCAATATTGTGTTTTGTGGGCGTTGTGTGTGAAAAGCTTTTCTGCATTTCAGGCTTCTTTTATTTAGATGTGCATATGATTTATTTATGTGATTGAATCGTGTTGAAGTTTGTGAATTGGCGCTCAACTTCATTAGTTTTTTGGTGTAGATCGATGAGAATGTAGCACGAGAGATCATAAATCACAGGTTTCTTCGGCACCCAAATATAATTCGGTTTAAGGAGGTGAGAAACTCTTTCCAAGCTATCTCCTATTCATGGGATTATTGGGGAATGAAGTAAATTTATGGTTATAAACTTGAGTAATGCTATTTAGGTGGCGCGTGGCATTAATTGATTGGTAGAATTAAGTGACTTATTTACATATTTTGTTTAACCAATTATCTAGTGCCACTTAGATTTGGTTTGCAACCTCACTGGGGCTACAAAGCATTATTCTATAAACTTTTCCATGCTAGTGGTATGTTTAGTAAGTTGGATTAGTGAGCTCTTGACGGTATTAAATAAAAAAATAAAAAATAAAAAGTTAAAATTTTGTCCAGTTTTCTATCCAATACAATACAATGCTGCTTACTATACAGACGCTAATTTCCTGCAAAGGTTTCCTTTCATTTACTTTTCTTGTTTATGGTGGTGGGCATTAAATTTTCAGGTTGTTTTGACTCCCACCCATCTTGCCATTGTCATGGAGTATGCAGCTGGCGGTGAACTTTTTGAAAGAATCTGCAGTGCCGGAAGATTCAGTGAAGATGAGGTATTATAACACCCCCTCCACCCTTTCTCTTCACTGTGCTGCTGCAAAATGGTGATATGGGGACTCTAAAGAAACACAAATGTTGGCATTCTAAATTTGTTGAATTTTCTTATGATTAACGGTTTCCTCTTCAAATTTTTAGTCCAGGTACTTCTTTCAGCAACTTATATCTGGAGTTAACTACTGCCACTCCATGGTAAGTGAAGATTAGTAATTTACTAACCTGTACCTGAACTCGTATTTGTACATCATTTGTCTTATATATGTTTTAATATTTGCTACTATATTTCCTTGATTTCCTCTTGATCTGCAGACAATATGCCATAGAGATTTGAAGTTGGAGAATACCCTTCTGGATGGAAGTCCTGCACCACTGCTAAAAATATGCGACTTTGGTTACTCAAAGGTATTACACTGTCGTCTACAAAGTTTGTAATTTTGTTGATTATTTGAAAGAACTCTCTAGCTTTTCCATTACAAGCACATTGTAATTACTATGCTTGCATTTATATTCTTTAGTCATCTCTGCTGCATTCAAAGCCCAAATCAACAGTTGGCACACCAGCTTATATTGCTCCGGAAGTTTTATCTAGAAGAGAATATGATGGAAAGGTAAACATGTTGTGACATATTAGTACTGGTGCTACTCAATGTTTCTCAAATTTCCTTCCATATTCTTTAGTTTATTGTGGCTAATATTTCCTATATTCACGAAAATGATTTATAATATTTGGAAATTTAGATGTTTTCTTTTGATAAATTTATAAGAGTTCATTAACCTCTATACTAGCAAATAGCTCAAGATAAATACACCCTTCATTAAACATTGAATTGGTGTATTCTCTCTGTCTAGGCACGCATTTGCAGCAGAAATATAATTGTTTTTGCTCTGCATGTTTTGCTAACTTTTGTGTGTTTATCTTGTTATTCAGTTGGCTGATGTGTGGTCATGTGGAGTGACCCTTTACGTGATGCTGGTTGGAGCATACCCTTTTGAAGACCAAGATGATCCAAAGAACTTTAGGAAAACTATCCAAGCAAGTTTCTTCATTTGATCGTTTTAAATTTTACGAGGCTCTAGTATTTTGCATTTCTGAGAAACACGAAAAATTGTTCTGATTGTTGCTAACGCGTCCTTTGATGTTCTTTTCCAGCGAATAATGGCTGTTCAGTACAAGATCCCAGACTACGTACACATATCTCAAGATTGTAGGCACCTACTTTCCCGTATATTTGTTGCCAATCCAGTCAGGGTATGTACACTGTTAACGACTATTAAGTTTGTTGGGAAACAATTTCAGGCCTATTTGTGTGGACACCTATTATTTTAAACTAGGCTATATTTAGTATTTACTACTATTGTTTCACCTAAAGAGTGATGTTAACTACCCCTTTGTATACCTTTTTACTACTCTCTTATGTTATGTCATTGGTCCCTTGTTCACAATGGGAATGGAAACTATTCTGTTGTTGTGAATTTTGTTGATATGCCATAGGAAAATGAATTTAACATTATTTCAACCTTGCTCAATGCCTTTGTAGTTATCTGTCGAAGGATAAATTAACAGCACCACTTACCAAACTTGTACTTAGCCCCTGTTTGATTCCTTTAAATTAATTTATTTCTTAGACTCATTTTCAAGTACACATTCACATAATAAGATATTCTACACGTGAACCCAAAATTTTTCCTCATTTTTTAACTACGCATTCTCCAAAAAATAATTTTCAAACTATATTTTTTAAATTTTAAGGCCACCAAACTAGGGCTTAGTTTGTTTTGTAGTAGCAATAGAAGACTATTCTGGATTTTATACATTGGTTTCATGCACAAATGTATCACTATATAGATGTTCTGTTGGTGCAGAGAATTACAATCAACGAAATCAAGTCACACCCGTGGTTTTTGAAAAATCTACCAAGAGAACTAACTGATGCAGCTCAGGCCTTGTATTATCAAAAAGGAAACCCTACCCATTCCGTTCAAGGTGTTGAGGAAATAAGGAAAATCGTGGAAGAGGCCAGGACTCCTCCTCAGGCCTCTCGTTCACTTGGAGGCTTTGGTTGGGGAGGCGAAGAAGATGAGGACAAAGATGAAGAGGTAGAAGAAGAGGATGAAGAAGACGATGATGAGTATGAAAAACAAGTGAAAGCCGCACATGCAAGTGGAGAAGTGCGTCTCTCTTGAGGCCTCCTATTTACCTCTCAAGTAGAATTATATCTGAATTTTCATGGTAAATAAGTAAGTGTGTAAATTGCAAGAGGCTTGTGCTTTTGAATTACTGGGGTAATAAATTTGGACGATGAAGTTTGAGTGTGTTTGTGTAGAAATGGTGTGATTCTATAAATTTGATCTTGTCAATGGATTTCGATGTAGATTTGAAAATTATGGTTACTCCAGCTTTTGTTGTTTTCTGGATTGTCTTTTGTTGAGATTTCTAGTTCAACTGTGAATTTTGATCAATTTCTTCGACTATGCGTGGACAGTTGATGTGTGATTACTATGTCAAGACTCGTGTAATTGTTGTGAACGTGTAGATGTAATTTGACACCTGCGTTCAAAAAACTGTTGGTTAGAAAATGTTTTTGGCTAAGCTTAAAAACGGATGAGTTAAAGTTTTAAGGGAAAGTATGAGATTGTTTACTTATTTAGAGCATATTTGCCTAGTTTTAAAAGAAGTAGGAGTTAATTTATAAGCATAATTTCTGAAGTTACTTACCTTGTAAACACATATTTCCTGGAAATTACTGCTTGTGAACCTTTGAAAGCTCAACCGAACTAGCAATGATGGATGGCTTGTAAAGTGGAGGTTGATGTCAAAATTTGGTTCCAGTACGTCTTCTTGTTCCATACTTATCCTAGGATTCAATTGGGATTATCCCAATGTATGTAGGTGTAGTTGGTTGCCTCAATATCAGCACGGATGGAAGGCTAGGACACAACTGATTCATAATAGAGATGCTGACTCAAACTAAATGAGAAGGGAAGGGAAGGGAAGGGAAGGGATGGTTCAACTATAGCCTAGAGATGATAGTATGCGAGATATAACCACTTTTAGCATATCAAACCAATTCTCTAAAAAAGGGGTTCGTGAATAAGATGCACCGTGCTCGGACTTAGAGTGATACCGATAAAACAGAAAACCTGGAGGGAATTTCTCACAAAGAGGAAAGCCTTGATTAGAAAGTACAAAATTTTCTACCGTCAATGAATCAAATACAGTCGTATTAATAACCAATGCAATGTACTATTGCATCAAGACCTAGAATGAATGTGAAAACAACATCAAAGAATTGTGTGATACTACAGCTACAAACGTTTATCTACAAAAAGAATCGCTCCCAATCAAAGGCTGAGAAGTGAATCCTCACCTCCAAGCCGTATAAACTTCCCTTCATTCACTTTACGAGAGCTGCACAACATATAGCTCCAAGTCAGAAGACCCCTATCATCATAACAAGTTGATCACACAACAAGCTACGAACAATTTGATTGTTCTTGTCAAGTTAGCAAATCTAAAGTCTTTCTTTTTATGATTAGGCATCTTTCAATGTTGCCTCTTATTTTCATAAAGATAGAACCTTTCATAGCTTGGTGCAACGAACAGCCCGTTAGACCCCCCAAGTTGCCACAATATTTGGGGCTGTCTTTCTCCACACATACCGCCAACGAGCTAAGATACGGAACATAAGTACAATATAAAGAGGTTGAAAGCTTGTCATCGTACCTATAGATGGGACATCATTAGTGCACTTCCAAGAATATAGCAATAAATTCGCAATAAACAATCTTGCCATACCATATGGGTAGGGGAATATGACTCACTCCCCTACTTAATCCGGTAACGACCTTCTAGGAAACGTGTGCTTCGCCTCTCCATGCATTACATATTCCCTTCAGGTTAGTGGGTATGAAAATTCCGTCACTATTGCTGCACCATTCCTCAGATGTGTGGGCATCTACAATTTCCCCTACACCTCTTCCTGCAATACCTTATACAGCTCCCTTGACATTACCTTCACCTTATGCACTTTTGTATTAGTTCCTCAGTAGACGGCTCCTTTGACCGTTGCCTCACCACGCATGTCAAAGCATTCCTCACAAATGTCCCCACATGCTTTTGTCATGCCCTTGCGAAACAAACGTTCATGCCATAGGCAAAACTACATAACGTATGCCTAAACTTCTATCATCCTCAAATCTTTCCATCCTCGATTTTGCTTGCTTGCCAATCGCTTTGCCAAATGTTGGCGGTCACAAAATCTTCTCCGCATGAATGTATGCTATTCGCCTTAGGTAAACCAACAACATACTTTCGAAGCAAACCTGTTCTAACACCACATGTAATGGACCACCCATTTAGACCCCGAGATACCACAACACACGAGACCTTTCTCTACACATGCGACCGACAAGATATGCAACATAAACCCAATATAACGAGGTAGGAAGCTTGTTATCGTACTTGTACATGGGACATCGTTAGTGCACTTTCAATAATATAGCAAAATACCCGCAACCATGTGTTTGGTAAAGAGAATAATCTTCTGCTTTGAAAATAATCAAAAATAAAAAGTGTTCAATTGGAACATGAAAATGTGACTAAATGGTTCTAGTTACTCTTTGAGACAGTGGAAGAAGGGAGGGGATTCTCGGTGCCTTGTGGTGTTCAGTTATACTAGAACAATCGAATGCTTATCCTAGATATAGAGCCCAATGAAAGCGTTAAGCGCAATTAGATCCATTGTTTGGGGTAAGCAATCTTATCATACCACGTGGGTAGGGAAGTTCTTTTAGCTATATGATATTATTCCTCTTTTAGTAGCTAGGTATCTAAATTAAGTATCATATCACGCGATACACGATATGACTTAGTACCGTAAAATATCTGAAGTCGGAAAGAAGTGTAAAGTTGAATTTCAACATGGTTTCTTTAATCCCTAGCTAAGTCATCGATAGCTTTAACAAAATCTCAGTCATCTAATTTCCCCAGTCACTTTTGGGTAGTCTTAAATGACAATTTTACCCTTTGGTGAAAATTTATAGTAGGCTCGTGCAGTAATAAAATAGATAGAGGACATAACAGGGAGACATTACTATGAGAGAGAGAGAGAGAGAGAGAGCGAGAGAGTTGTATAAAGAGTAATCGACATTACTAGATATGCGTACATAACTAACGTGTTGATCATGATATTTCCTATTTATTTACGACTATCCTTAATTATTTGTTCTCTTGAGAAAGGCTTGTGAAATGTCCATAATTTTGATCGATGAGACTTAAACAAAATAGAAATGATGCTAAACAATAGAGTGGATTGTTATAGATCTTCTCTCCATGTATTTCCTTATTCAATCATGCTACATGTACATAATCTTTTACATCAAATTTGACATCTCTTGAATTGACGAATTTTTGTACATTAATTTTAACAACACTTTTTCTTATAAGATTTCCTACACAGGAATCATATTTCTTCCTTATTTAAGCTTCACATTAATTTGTCTTCTTCATAAACACACCCCCTTGAAAAAGGAAATAGACTAAAATGTGAAATGAGAAACATGCGCATGGATATTGTCTTCACCTTGTTAGGTTGTGAGGTCAAATAAACGTCAAAGGGAAATAATAAAAAATCGCAGCCTCATAAAATGCTTCATATGTTTCGACCTATGATTGAA
>NW_019245313.1:39977-73713 GCF_002742605.1 Olea europaea var. sylvestris | reverse complement strand
CGAAAATTTTTCTTTCTTTTTCAACCACTCATTTTTCAAAAAACACTATTCTATACATTAAATTTTCCCCGTAATGGGGGCCAAACAGGGGCTAATTCATCCTTTTTTTCCCCCATTAACATGGCTCCCATTCATTAATCTCATTCTTCCCTCAAAGTTTAAATTTGCAATATTTATCAAATAATTTCTTTTTCTACTTAGCTTGTCTCCACCAATGCCAACAACTTTTTCACTTTAAACGAAAATGTCAAATTTTCAAATAAGAGAAAAAGATGTTCATTTATTTTACAACATAGAGCATGTTTGGTACAACTTAAAATTCAATTAAAATCAATTTTTTGACTATTATTTCACTATTTCACCGTCATTTTTGAATCTTTCTATCACAGGTAGGACCCATTTTATCTCTAATGGTAAAAAAAATCAATTAATAAAATTCCTACCAAACAAGCACATAATTTTGACTCTACAGTAAAGAGTCTCTCCTCAAATCTTTCCATCCTCGATTTTGCTTGCTTGCCAATCGCTTTGCCAAATGTTGGCGGTCACAAAATCTTCTCCGCATGAATGTATGCTATTCGCCTTAGGTAAACCAACAACATACTTTCGAAGCAAACCTGTTCTAACACCACATGTAATGGACCACCCATTTAGACCCCGAGATACCACAACACACGAGACCTTTCTCTACACATGCGACCGACAAGATATGCAACATAAACCCAATATAACGAGGTAGGAAGCTTGTTATCGTACTTGTACATGGGACATCGTTAGTGCACTTTCAATAATATAGCAAAATACCCGCAACCATGTGTTTGGTAAAGAGAATAATCTTCTGCTTTGAAAATAATCAAAAATAAAAAGTGTTCAATTGGAACATGAAAATGTGACTAAATGGTTCTAGTTACTCTTTGAGACAGTGGAAGAAGGGAGGGGATTCTCGGTGCCTTGTGGTGTTCAGTTATACTAGAACAATCGAATGCTTATCCTAGATATAGAGCCCAATGAAAGCGTTAAGCGCCATTAGATCCATTGTTTGGGGTAAGCAATCTTATCATACCACGTGGGTAGGGAAGTTCTTTTAGCTATATGATATTATTCCTCTTTTAGTAGCTAGGTATCTAAATTAAGTATCATATCACGCGATACACGATATGACTTAGTACCGTAAAATATCTGAAGTCGGAAAGAAGTGTAAAGTTGAATTTCAACATGGTTTCTTTAATCCCTAGCTAAGTCATCGATAGCTTTAACAAAATCTCAGTCATCTAATTTCCCCAGTCACTTTTGGGTAGTCTTAAATGACAATTTTACCCTTTGGTGAAAATTTATAGTAGGCTCGTGCAGTAATAAAATAGATAGAGGACATAACAGGGAGACATTACTATGAGAGAGAGAGAGAGAGAGAGAGCGAGAGAGTTGTATAAAGAGTAATCGACATTACTAGATATGCGTACATAACTAACGTGTTGATCATGATATTTCCTATTTATTTACGACTATCCTTAATTATTTGTTCTCTTGAGAAAGGCTTGTGAAATGTCCATAATTTTGATCGATGAGACTTAAACAAAATAGAAATGATGCTAAACAATAGAGTGGATTGTTATAGATCTTCTCTCCATGTATTTCCTTATTCAATCATGCTACATGTACATAATCTTTTACATCAAATTTGACATCTCTTGAATTGACGAATTTTTGTACATTAATTTTAACAACACTTTTTCTTATAAGATTTCCTACACAGGAATCATATTTCTTCCTTATTTAAGCTTCACATTAATTTGTCTTCTTCATAAACACACCCCCTTGAAAAAGGAAATAGACTAAAATGTGAAATGAGAAACATGCGCATGGATATTGTCTTCACCTTGTTAGGTTGTGAGGTCAAATAAACGTCAAAGGGAAATAATAAAAAATCGCAGCCTCATAAAATGCTTCATATGTTTCGACCTATGATTGAATACTAATTCCCTGTTTGTCATAGTAAATAATCTGATTTATTTTGATAAAAGTTAATGAAATAAATATTTGAAAAGTTAATAAAAATTATGAATTCCATATAAAATATGTAATTAAAATTAACTGTGATTTTGACTTGAATTTCTATCAATTTTAGACAACATCAAACAGAATCTAAATATTAAAAAAAAAAAAAATCCAAAACCATAATTGATGGTCTAAATACAGGGGCAGATTTCTATGACAGCATGTGAGGTCAGTTGACCTTACAACAAGTTTTAAATTCATCCTTTTTTTTCCCCATTAACATGGCTCCCATTCATTAATCTCATTCTTCCCTCAAAGTTTAAATTTGCAATATTTATCAGATAATTTCTTTTTCTACTTAGCTTGTCTCCACCAATGCCAACAACTTTTTCACTTTAAACGAAAATGTCAAATTTTCAAATAAGAGAAAAAGATGTTCATTTATTTTACAACATAGAGCATGTTTGGTACAACTTAAAATTCAATTAAAATCAATTTTTTGACTATTATTTCACTATTTCACCGTCATTTTTGAATCTTTCTATCACAGGTAGGACCCATTTTATCTCTAATGGTAAAAAAAATCAATTAATAAAATTCCTACCAAACAAGCACATAATTTTGACTCTACAGTAAAGAGTCTCTGACTCCGTCATTGTCCAAAAACACCGTACCAAGTATATAGGCCGAGTCTAAATAAAATACTTGTAAGTGTGTGCTGTTGTATTGTGTGTAGAGTAGGAGTGAGCGTGGGTTGGATCGATTTTTTGTTCAACCCAAACCCAAGCTAACATTGTGGATTTGATATGAAATCAATCCAACCCAACCCCACTACGGTGTGAAACCCAACCCAACCAAGTTTCAATTAGTTTGGACTTGGCCCATTTTGTAAAAACATGTTGAAAACGGAATAGACTGACAATAATAACCTGTTAAAGACCCAAAAAACTGCATATAAAAACCTGTTAACACACGTGAAAAAACTGCATTGAGAAACCTGTTAAAGTTGTTATAAAAATCTGTTAAACGCTGATAAAAAAAGGACATATAAAAATCATTTAAACACTGAAAAAATCTGTTAAACGCACGTAAAAAATAACATATAAAACCTGTTAAACAGATTATAAAAATAGCATGTAAAAACCTGTTAAAGCTGAACTTGAAAGTGTACTAAAATCAACAATCATTCATTCAACTAAAAGCAACTAAAATCAATACACTCATCCAAAATCCATCAAAATAATAATCCAACAACGATTAAATATTCCTGGATCGGAAGTCTCGATCGCCAATTGCTTTCTAGACTCAATATTGAATCCAATAATCAACACCTCAATGAAGTCGACCCAAAAATCACAAAGGAATCCCCACTTTGATTACTTGATGTTGCCCACTTAGGACACACAATAGGTGGTCAATGTAGCCACAAAGTTAGCCACACAGGCTAAGGAAGGAGGTGAAGAGGGCACAATGAAGAGAAGCATGAAGCAGCACTGGAATCACCAAGAAGAAAGAAAGAGGTTGTAATAGCATACACGGCTAACACAAACAAAAGGGAGAGCTATACATATAACACACATACTAGGGTATAGTGATGGGCCAAGCCCAATTTAATAGGTAAGTGAGTCAATGCACGTCACTAAGTGGGTTGTCACCTATAAGCTGGGAACTAGGCTATGAGCAACACTAATTAAATTAAGCTGTTTTCAATGGCCCAAATAGTTTTAGGGATAGGCCGTTTCATTGAGGCGTCAACTTTTAGTTCAGTCATTTAGTTGATGCTTACTAAGACAACTATACGAAGTTACATCATCGCTTGGAAGGTTGTTTGAGAACAATTTATCCAACAAACTTCCACTTTGGTGTCAAAGGACCTACAAGAAAACATTATCAACTATTAGTGACAATTTCAAAAGGAGAACCAATAAAATTGAAAATTATTTACCTCAACCAATATTTGAAAGATCATTGTAACTTTTAAATTTCACCAATGGCAACACCTTAGTACCCACATCGAGGGGTTTTATTGTGGGTATATTTTTTCAATTCTTACCACTTTTTATGAAATAATATCTCTATTGAAGTGTAATTTAAGATCAATGTGTTCGGTGCATTTGTGAGAGACAGGATTTTTGCATAGATTATGGAAGATTGACTATCTAAATATAATATCACATAATCATTTAAAACACAACGTGCATGGAATCCAACTATTGTTTTCTATTTCCTTTTCATTACATGGAGCCTGATCTTTGGATGATACAAAATGATTAGCTAAAGATAATATAATGGGTTTACAATCATGCATGTCAAATCTTTTCAACACATTTGAAACATAAGAAGATTGATGCAAAAACGATATGGAATTTGACATATCTCTTTCAATTTTCATAACTAGGATTCTCGTAGGTAAGATCTTTCATGTTAAATTCTCCATTCAACTTTATTGTTAAATTATTTATCCACATAGATAATGAACCAATTAAAAACATATCATCTATATAGAGCAATAAAAACACATGGAGGTTATTAGAATAATCATGTTAAAAATGCAGACAATGATTAAAATTACTCCTTTGAAAACTTATAGTAAGTACAAAAGAGTCAAATTTTTTATATCACTGTCTAAGTGATTGCTTTAAACAATATAAAGACCTTTTTAGAAACACGCGTGATCATGTTTTAATTTGTATTTAAAACCCAATATTCATAGAGATTTACTTATCAAATTCACCATATAAAAAAGCAATTTTTATATCAAGTCATTCAAGTCCCCTAGTCAAAATGTGCAATCAATGCAAGCATGACTCTAATAGTGGCTTACTTAACAATTGGTGAAAAATCTCATTATAATCGACACCTTCCTACTGTGTGTACTTCTTAGCCATTGACCTAGCTTTAAATTTTAGAGGTTCGGATGCACTAGTACCCTCCTTAACCTTAAAAACACACTTACAGTCAACTGTGAATTTATGCTTAGGTTTAGGTACTAGTTCCCAAATTTGATTCTTTTCTAAGAAACTCGTTTCCTCTTTCATTGCCTTAAACTACTCTTCAAATTAATCACTTTTCATCACCTCCTCAAATATTTTTGGCTCTCTATCAACTAGCTTCTAATAGCTAGAGTGAGCAAAAGCTAACTCGAATTCATATCTAAATCTTTTAGGCTATCTTGTTTGTCTTCTCTCTCTATCCCTAATTAAGTTATAATTTTCTAATGGATTCTCTTCCTTAGAATGCTCTTCTATCACTACTTTCTCTTTATTTTCCACCCCAGGCTGCTAAACTTGAGTCTCCACTTCATAAGGGTGGCAAGAATAGATGTGCTACGTTTTTCTAACCTCTACCTTCAACTAATCAGTCCCTTCATCTTTCTCTTTTTTGCTTACAAGTTTGGATTCGGTCTTAAAGCAAGGTATATCAACCTCATTAAACGTGATAT
This sequence comes from Olea europaea var. sylvestris, assembly GCF_002742605.1. Classification (NCBI taxonomy): domain Eukaryota; kingdom Viridiplantae; phylum Streptophyta; class Magnoliopsida; order Lamiales; family Oleaceae; genus Olea; species Olea europaea. The sequence goes on along the minus strand of NW_019245313.1, from coordinate 68,276 downwards.
CTCTACTTATAATGATCTTAACCCCCCTTTTAGCTTATATTTCATAACCATAACTCTTGACACCTTCAGGGTACCTCAGAAAAATACATTTCCTAGCTCTAGATTCAAGCTCTACCTTACTTTGACAAGAAAATTCAGCACAACCAAAAGTTTTAAACAGATAATAATCACTTATCTTACCATTTTTCACGAGGAGTATCACTATTCAATGCAGTAGATGTAGTCATAACAATTTCACTCCAAAATGACTTTAGGACACAAGAACTAAACATCATGCATCGCATTTTATCAAGTATAGTTCTATTAATTTTTTTCGCTGCCCCATTTTGTTGGAGAGTGTAAGGAACAATATTACGTCTTTTTATTTCATTTTATTTTTTTTTCACATATTATCAAATTTAGTGTTACAAAATTCTAAACCGTTATCAGTTCTTATAAATTTAATCCTCTTGCCAATTTGGTTCTCGACTTGCTTTTTTCAATTATTAAAACTAAGAAAAGTATCAGATTTATCTTTTAAAATATAAACCCACACAAGTCTAAAGCATACCTTTAGTTTTATGAATACTTATAAAAACATAAGTTTTATAATGCTTACCAAGCACACAGTTATCACGAAAAGATAAATTAGACACACATTCATTTCCAAATGCACTCTTTTCATTAAGAAGCTTAATCTCCTTAATACCCATATGTGCAAGTCTATTGTGCCATTTATGTGTATGATCAGCATTGATAGATGAGATAAAAGAACGTAAACCTATTATCACTATTCCAATAGTGATGTAAATATCCTTTTTTTTTCTAGTTCCTTAATCGAAACAAGAGCACCCTTAACCATTTTCAAACTTTCATTTCCAATTTTATTACTGGAGTTAGCTTTCTCGAGTTTCCTTACTGAAATTAAATTCCCAGACAAGTCAGGAATATATCTAACATTTTTTGAAGTGTACACAAAACCAGTATCAAACTTTAAAGTAATATCACCAATCCCAGTAATGGTATATGCAAAATTATCACACAACACAACATGCCTATCATTAGATTCATGCAAGTTTTCAAACCAATCATTTTCAAATATCACATGAAAAAGATGCACTAGAACCAAGTATCATTTCATGCAAACAGGAATTAACGGTTAGATTCAGTTCAGTAGCAGGACTAGTAATCATATAAACTTTACCATCACCAACATTGAAAACGAAAGACAACACATTTACTTCATCTATATCTTTAACCTTTTACTTACCCTTCTCTTTATAACAATATTTTATAAAATGCCCTGTGTTCCTATAGTTTATAATATTTTTTTAAATTAGTCCTAGATTTTGATCTAGACTTATCCTTGCCTTTCTTCTTACCTCCATTAATACTTATCTTGCCACCATTTTGGTATCTAACATGACTGTTTTATCTAAATTGAGTTATACCCTACATAATGTGAATCTTACTGCTTTTCTTATCATGTTTTTCAGTTCTAATTTTCACCTTCTTACTTTTAAGTGAGGCAATGATAATTTCAGGCGTCAACGTGTCCCTACCTCATTTAATCGCATTCTTAACTTCCTTAAGAGTAGATTTGAGTAAATACAAGTCTTTCAAAATTTTCAAAGTTTTTTTTAGTGATTTTCAATTTGCTTACTATTATCAAAATAATGTTAGATAAGTGTAAAATGATTGATGTGTAAACAAACTCACACCTTCTTCTTTTTTGTTCTTTTGAAAAATCGACGGCTGAGTAGGCTAAGATCTTATCCTTCACTTGGAAAGCAGAGCCGTAGCGAAAGTGAGTCTTCATAGGGCAATTGTCACTGCCTGAAGAATAGGATACATATTGACAAGCATAAAATCCATCTCTCATATTTATTAATTCCCTTTTTGACTCTGCACCATTGATTCCACTATTATTAGAAATGAATAATGGAATAATTCCTTCATATTGATAGAGATAGGAGACATAACTCACATGAATATAGTAAGTCTCGCTTGGGCTGCAATACTGCAAAGGAAATTAAATGAAGTACTCTAGATACAGAGTAGGGAAAGGTATCTATAACTTCTCCCCAGGTCAATACAATATTTGATTAACAGGGTTCTCATCAGTATAGGCTACATGAGCTCTTAGTAGTTTACTGGACAAATTAATAAGTCGAGCATTCCCGACTTTTTCTAGTCGGCCCATAATGCCTCCCTTCATTTGCCAGCCCAGAATGCCTAATGCCTATTATCTAGTGCTAGAAGCTATCGCTAAAATTCCCTCAATGACTTTTGAAACTTTTCGTTGAACCAAAATACCTCTCATTTTTGTTGCCATATTGAAAAATAACATTTTTCGTTAAAAATTTCCAAATCAAAGTTGCGAGTTGTCATTTTTTTCGTGTGAATAAAAAATGCACAGAATCACAATTAAGCCATATAAGGTAGTCATAGGATTGTAGACAATATATATCATTTTAGATACTCAGGATTTTCTAAGATTCGAATCTTAGATCAAGTGAATGTTCAAACAAGTAAAGTCAAGGTATTATAATGAATTAATGGTGCAACAAAAAGATATATCAATCAAGCAATTTCACACAAAGTATATCATATAGATAATAAACTGACTTTTATCAAAATAGATAATTCAATCATGTTAGAGAAAGTAATTTCTAATTTCTAGCATAAGCAACGATTACCCTACACGATAACTCCAATCATATTGTCATCCCATACGATGATGCGCTAATGTTGAAATTTAACCAAGATAAGCTAATTTACCGTAGTAGACCACTTATGAAGGTCCGTAGAATCAAGAGTACGAATCTGCTGCTTTAGAGTCACCACTATTTACCCTAAAATTTCAACAAATATACCAACGCTATTTACCAAATACCACAAACCAAGCATCTTGTGGGAAAACAATCCAAAATTCACTATATAACCTGAAACACAAAATTAAAGATATAAGCATGTTCACAATGATAAAACGAGCAAATTGTCCAAAGGAAGCTTCTCTAGATTTTGCTTAATGCGCCACCACGGGCAACCATCCTTGGCTGTCGTCATGGTCATGCACCACATACCCAGTGGCTCCTCCATCTGTACAGGCCTCCATTTACCTAAAAGCTTCTCTGTTTAGCCAGAAATCGAGATTGTAGGTTTGGCCTCTTCAAAAGATTTTTGATCCAAACGGGTTTCAGTTGATCTTTTGGTCAAAAAATCTCACACCAAGCTCTGATACTACATATAGTGGAAGTCTCGATCACTAATGGTACTTTTCAGGCTCAGTATTGAATCCAATAATCAACATTTCAATGAAGTCGACCCAAAAATTGAACCACGAAGGAATCTCCCTTCATTTACTTGATGTTGCCCACTAAAGACATACAATAGGTGGTTATTGCAGCCACAATAGTAAGCCACACAGGCCAAGGAAGGAGGTCAAGAGGGCATAGCGAAGAGAAGCACGAAACGATGCTGGAATCACCAAGAAGAGAGAAAGAGGTTGCAAAAGCACACATGGCTAAGACAAACAAAAAGGAGAGCCATAAATATAACATACATACTAGGGTACAATGATGGGCCAAGCCCAATGTAATAGGTACTTGGGTCAACACATGTCACTAAATAGGTTGTCACCTATAAGTCGTCCAAGAAGTCGAGAACTGGGCCATGCACAGCATAAATTAAATTAGGCTTCTTTTAACGGTCCAAATGGTTTTAAGATTGGGCAGTTTTATTGAGGTGTAAACTTTTAATTCAATCATTTGGTCGATGCCGATAGGAAAAATTATACCGAGTTACATAATTGCCTGAGAAATCGTTTGACAACAATATGCCCAACAATTTCGTCCCTAAATCAATAGTTCCAAAAGTCTCACACAAAAATCAGCTTTTCAACAATGGATACTCCATGCCTAATGTTTGTTGTTTAATACGCGTAGGTCGGGGCGGAATAACTCATTAGAACTCTCTAAGTACCGAAGGAACAAGAGATAATTAAAGAAAAACCCAAAGTCCTTAGCTCCTACGCTCCTGCCTCCTACCCAGGAGTCAGGTCGCTTCCTTTAGTGTTCTATGAGCCAAAAGCATATTCGTATGTGATGTAATTTGATATTTTTTTTTTCTAAAAACTGTGTCAACCTTTCATCTACAAATTTTTCGTGGGTGAAGAGTAGTTCATATTACCAACTGAATTGAAGTTGCTAATATTAAACAATTTTAACAGTTAAAAATTTCATACATTTTCCTACCGAATATCCATGATTGAAGGTTAATAAAATATAAAAAAACTATTTGTACAATAGACAATACATTACAGTCAAACTAAAAGTACAATACAATACAACCTAACCAAAGAAACTCTTATCCCACATCAAAAGTATTTGGAGATGCCATCTATAAATTAGTGGTCCAATAAGTAATTAAACAACTTTTCGGGCCTTTCAATTCAATTGGCTAAAATTTAAAAATTTTATAATATTAAATATATAATAATAACAATGATAAAAAATAGATGATTTTTTTTTTGTCATGCTTCACACCTATGCGGCTATTTACAACATTAATTTTTACCGAATGTAATGGTAGACATTCACTAATGGAAAGTCAGTTGGTAATGATTAAGATTTTTATCAACGGAATTTCTTTTCTTAAAAGGTTCACACTTTATCAATATAAAATTCGTTAGTAAAATGTTTACTCTTTACCTACAACGCGATCCGTTAGTAACTATCAGTAACTTTCAAATTAACAATGGATTTGTGGTTGCTAATATTTCGTCAGTAAAAAGTAATAGTAACGGATATCGTGATTTCAGGAACGAAAGATTTGTGCCTGAAGCCTTTTTTTTTTATTAGTGACACGTGTACTCCTGCATTCCAGCAACAAAAGAAATGAAATTCTTAGGAAACACAATGAGCCAATTTTTAATAAAAATCAGTAGATATTAGATTAACATATCTACTGAAACATTGTATGTACCTGAATCCTTTTTTTTTTTATTAGTGACACGTGTACTCCTGCATTCCAGCAACAAAAGAAATGAAATTCTTAGGAAACACAATGAGCCAATTTTTAATAAAAATCAGTAGATATTAGATTAACATATCTACTGAAACATTGTAAAACGAATATATTTTCCATAAATTTTGTTATGTTGACTTATTTCTATGTTCTTTGTTAACGTAATTGCCCTTTTTTTTTTGGTAGAACTTTTAGAACCAACGAACCCAAAACTAAGTGAAGATGGACAAGGGCCAAATGTTAAGTGATTCTTTCATTTTACTAGTTTTCAGATAGATATGTTAATGTATAATTTACTAACTTTTTATTAAAAGATGGGGAAATTAGATCCACTACCCCTAAAAAATGAGATATTTGATTAATACCTTAAAAGTAATTAAAACTATAAATCACGTATTATTTACGTCCAAACCCATACCCGGAGCAGATTGGAGGCACAGAGGAAATAATGATGATAGTCTCTCCTCATTTTTTATGGGCAATCTATCTTCATCTTCATTCCTCTCTATCCTCTACCACCACTCCCTCCCTCATTCTTCCTTCGTCCACCTCGACCACCATCCAGTTACCTCACAGTCAAATGATGTTAACCAAACTCCGCAAAACTCCACTTCTTTCCACAATCACCTCCTCCGTTGGGTAGCCGCATTTTTCTCTTCTCTACCGGTCGTCGCCTACCTCTTATTCATCATCACCAGAAGTTTTCGATCACTTCATGTGCTCTTCAACTCACCAGTTGTATAAATTCGAGAACAAATGATAAAGTTGGAATTGCCCAACCTATATTCGGCCCAAAAAATTTATTTGATGAATATGAACTTGGAATCTGAGTGAACACACACACACACACACAAAAGTTTGATTCGGGTTATGTGATTTTGGTGGGATTTGGCTTCTGTAAATTTAGTGTGATATTCAAATGTTCCTAAAAATTTGGTGTTTGTCAATTTTTCTTTTAGTTTGTATCACATTTTTTGAGTGTGTCCATTTTTTCTGAATTGTGTAAAAAAGTGACATTGTATCACTCTTTAATTTTACACTATTTTTTATTTTCAAAAAACATTTTTTTTAATATTTTGTCACTTTTATATATTCTTAAAAAAGTGACATGGTATGTAATATTTTCCTAACATAATTAGTATATGAATTGTCATAGACATGTTGGATATGTTAAGAACATGATTACTAGTACTGCACAAATGAATGGTGTTATTTTGGTGTTTGTCACTTTTTTTTTTTATTTTGTCACTTTTTGAGTGTGTCACTTATTTTGAATTTTGTCACTTTTTTGAGTTTGTGTTACTTTTTTTTTTTTTTGAAATGTGAAAAAGTGACAATTTTTATAAAAAAGTGACATTGTGTCACTTTTTAATTTTACATAGTATCTTTTATTTCAAAAATTTTTTTTATATGATTTTTCAAAATACCTCTAATTTTAAGGGCATTTTTGTAAGTTACCCTTAAAAGATTTGGTCATTCCGTTTTCTAAGAATATCATTTGTTTTGTTTTGTTGTAGGACTGCACAAGTGCACTTTGAGACTTTGGGACGATTGATTTAGGGATGAAATATTAATTCGTTGTTGAATTATTATTTTGATGGATGCTTGGATGACTGTGCTGATTTTTATTTGAATGATTTTAGTTGCTTTTAGTTGAATGGTTTTTGTTTTTATTTGAATGAATGATTGTTGATTATATATATATATATATATATATATATATATAGTGTTTAACATGTTTTTAACAGCGATTTTTTTTGAATCAGTGTTAAACAGATTCTTATATGTTGTTTTTTCCTTGTTTAAGCCTCATATTTGGATGCATTTTAGAATAGTGTTTTGTTAAATAATGTGTGATTAAAAAATAATGAAAAGTTTTGAATTTACATGTAAAATTATTTTATTGGAGAATGTATAATTTAAAATAAATTTAGATATCAGGTTTTTATAACAAGCTTAATAGGTTTCTCAATGCAATTTTTTTCGGTGTGTTAACGGGCTTTTATTGTAGTCTCTTACGTTTTCAACAAGTTCTTACATATGGGCTCAAGCCCAAACCGAACAACCCAGTCTGACTTGGTTGGATTGGGTTGGGTTTCACAACATAAGAATTGGGTTGATTTCATATTAAATCTTCGATGTCAGGCTGAGTTTGGATTGAGATTAAAAATCGATCCAATCCAACCAATGCCACGTAGTAGTGTGTGATACCAGCTTTTATATCTCACCTTCTTTCCATCCAGAGTTATTAACTTTAGTTCCAAAGAGTTTAGCTTTCTCTCGTTTAATATCCATGGCGGCTCAACCAAGAGTTGGGAGGGGTAGGGGCAGGGGCAGGGGCATACCTGTAGTTTTGGTGGTGTACACTGCGTGTATGCGGAACCATGCAGCAACGCTTGGGGGTTATGCGCTTGACGGCTGCGGAGAATTTATACCAACCGGAAGCGCTGGAACTCCGGGAGAACTACTGTGTGCAGCATGTAACTGCCATCGGAACTTCCACCAGAGGCTTGTGATGGAGATTCCACCACCACCACCACCACCCCGCCGCCGAGCAGCCAGAGCCGCCCTTCGTGCCAATCCAGCAGCTGATTTACCTCCTCCGGAGCCGGCTGTTGAAATGAATTATCAGCTTCCGAGTCCAGCATCGAGTGAATCAAGCTCCGAGAGTTGAATGATAAATGCTGTTGTTTGTGATAATTTCAGATTAAGATCTGAAAAGAAAAATTAATAAATGTTCCGCTAGGGTTTACCGTTTTATCGAGAAGAAATATATGTCTATATAATTTCATTTTGCTTTGTTCTTCGATCATGGCGTTTTTCAGATCTCTTTCTCTATATACATATACATTATCCAAACTTTTCAATTAGGCACTGTTCCTGAAAAAAAAAAATCAGAAAAATTAAAGAGCAAATTAAATCGATAATCAAAATCGAATTTCTCATTTTTTTTTAAATTTTTTTTCCTTTCAGATATGGAATTTAATTGTCTGGTTGCAATGGAGATAATTTTTGACTTCGATACGAGAAGAAAAAACGAGGCCCTGAATCTCATTAACACCCGAGATGTTAATAATTATTAGAATTATTACCAATAAGTATATTCAAACATTTAATAAAGGTTCAATTTATTCCCATTTTGTACTAATCGCATATGATTTTCATAATTGGCCTAGCACGAGAGCCTCCGCTGGTAATTAATGTAAAATTTGTTATATAATTTAGATTATTAAATTTTTCTATATAATTTTGACTTACCAATGAGCTTTCAGATGGTTATAGCAGATTCTAGATAAATTACAATACTTCATGGTTATAAGAGATTGTGTCACTCTTTATTGGTTTGTAAATGAAATTAATCTTTATATTGATCAAATATAGGTTAAAAAATAAAAAGTTCAAAACCTATGTTAATTTTGTGTTGGTAAACACTACTACACATTTTGAAATTCAAGATGATTTGATATTAGTTAGTACTTGATTGGCTCATAACTTTTGCAAGGGTGTATTTTTATGTTTTATTTTTGGTATAAACACTAGATCACATAATTTAATATGAAATTCAAGATGAAACGGTAAACTAGAAAATCTATAACTGTTTTAGTAGGTAACGGTCATTACTCGTATTATTATCTGTCATCAATAATTGGAAATCTAACTATTGATACAGTATCTAAAAACTCTGATTGGAAACGTGTCACTTATCATTTAAATCTTATTGTCGGTCATTGTTAGCAACTTTTCAACAAATGTCACCAAGAATTTGTCGCTTGTGCCAAAGTGCAGACTTTGATTCCGACAATTGTATTGATGACATCACATAAATGATTACTACTGACATCTTCTTCTTTTTTCTTTTTTTTTTCCTCGGAAATCGATGTATATTTGCCTTGTGACTACAAGGAAGAATGGACTTCGAATTTGGGTGAAATATTCTCTATTGCAAGCATGACATTGTATAGCATCAAATTGTCTTATATGCTATCACCACCACCATCACAACAATAGCAATAATAATAATTACTGTTTGGTCTATATAAATTTTAATAAAAACTGATGGAATGTGTCATTTAAGAGTAGGGTCTAATTAAAATTAATTGTTGACTTTAATTTAAATTTTAATCTAATTTTTTAATTGAACCAAACATGGACTACATTAAATCTTATCTTGATGAGTGGATCATTATATATTCTCAAATCAAGAAATTTCACGATAATTGTCAGCATTTATCATTATTCATTCGATAAATTAAAGTCAACTTCTTGAATGTCAATTAATTTTAGTAGACATCTCAAGATAAAGCAATATCATTTGCGTATTCAATTAATTGTGTGTGTTACCGACTTCTTTAAATTACCTTGTCTCCTTCCCCTCTACTTAACTTTCACTTTCAATAGAATTCAGCTTTATTGCATTTCCATGGCGGCGAAACAAAGAGTGGGTAAGGCGTAGACCCGTAGTTCTTGTAATGTACATGGCGTTTTTGCATAACCATGCAGCACCACATGGCGGCTTTGCAGTTGACGGCTGTGGGGAATTTACATCAACTGGAGCCGATGGAACACCCGAGTCATTCCAATGCGCCGCCTGTAAGTACTGCCTCAGGAACTCCCACCGGAAGGTCGAGATGGAGATTCCTCCACCCCGCTGTCGCCGACCACTCAGATTACAACATGACAACAATCTGGATGCTGCCGCTCCTCCTCCTTCTTCATCAACGCCGCCTCGGCCAGTTGTTGCATTGAATTATCCGCCTGCGACTCCAACGTGTTAACTGATATAAGCTCCGAGCATTGAGTTTAATGGAGGAAGCCTTAAAACAAAAATGGCATGATTGTTAATGTTGTTTTTGGTCAGAATTAGATGATCAAAGATCTGGAAAGAAGAAAATATATAGATTTCATCATCAACAATATTAGGGTTTCTTACAGGGAAATTTGCACTTTTATCCTCAACCATTGCATTTATAAATTATCCTCGATATTTTTTTTTAGCACCAAACATTTGAACGTTTCCCTTAATTGTAAATCAACTTTCTTCATCGATTTTTGCCGTGAAATCTACATAATATGACGATTGTCCTCATATTTAAATAAATAAATAAAAGCCTCTATTTGTTGTAGATAAAGCCCCTGTTTAAACCACATTATTGTAAAAATAATAATGAAAAATATAATTATTATAAGCCCTACATAAGAGATAAAAATTCAAATATGGTGACTTGATGTGATGGATAACGGTCATATTTTTCATTTTAATGAGGAAATAATGGGACTCAAACAAGGCCAAAATAAGATTTTTAAGAGCCCGTTTGTTCCACATTTTTTCAACAAAAATACATTTTAAACATCACATCATGGGTTCTACCTTAGAGTGTTGAAGTCAAAAATTGTAGACTGATTTGATTGAAAAAATGTATTATTTTTCCAAATAATGTGCACCAAACGGGTTCTAAGAGTTTTTTTTTTAATAAAAGTTGATGAACGGATATGATTAAATATGTGGACAAAATTAATTATTAACTTTATCTTAGATTAATTTTCATTGGAGCTAGATGAGAAAATAAAAAGAAAATTACAATAAAAGCCCTAAATCTTTTCAAAATGAACAAATAAATCACAAAACGTTTAAAAAACAATTGACTAAAAAGGAAAAAAAAAGGGGGGGAAAAAGTGTTTTTCTCCAACCATCCTACAATCCAATTCACCCTACAGTCCACCACCACCGCTTCGACAAAAAAATCATGTCATTTCATTAATTAATATTTTTATTAAGAATTTTGTTACTTGTACATAAAAAGACACACAAGTAGTTGTCGAAAATGATGTGGAAGGAGAAGACTGGACAAAAATTTGGCAAATGATAAAGTATCGTGTAAGATATATCCCTATTTGGTTCTGAATTTTCACACATAAAAAATCAAGATTTTGACTATTACTTCCTTAAGTCAGCAGTTATTTTTAACTTTTTCACTCACAAATGTGATCTTTTTTTTATAGCGATAAAAAAATTAATTTTCAAAATTACTACCAAACATACCCTATATAATCACTTATATAAACGTTAATAGACATTTAGTAAGGTCCTTACATTGATTGATTAGTTGACAATGACCGCTTTTATGCTTGAAAAAGTTATGGAACTAGAACTCTAGAATCCTATTCCCCCAATTGGCTTAATCGCGAGTTTGTAACCGCTAAATTCACTACTACATGGAAATTAAAACGAAAGGCTGATACAATGTTATGATCCTTTAACGAGGAAATTGGAGAAAATGTCGCCTTTTAATTAATAGTTTTCTTCTTCGTCTAACTAGCCCATATCTCTACACATTTCTGGATTTTACCGAATGAATTGATTGGTTTGGACTAATTTTTATGAACAATGCTATGTGTATACAATGATGTATATACAATATTACACCACCTCATATAGAGAGGGACCCACATATAATAAGCCCCTGTTTGAGCCCCATTACATTAAATTCTATTATATTTCATTTTTCTTTCTCCTATTTTCAACCACACAATCTTTCATAAAATAATATTACACGTAAATCGAAAACTTTTCATTCTTTTTCAACTACTCATTTTAAAAAAAAAATACTATTCCCCCCATTTATTTTTCTACATAATGGGGATTAAACAGGGGCTAAAAGAAAAATGCTATGTATGCATAATGTACCATTAGCATTACACCCTCCTCATATGAATGTGACCCATATACAATGAAATATTTGTGAGCCTTCCTTCATGTGAGAGGAGTGTAATGCATTGTGTACACATAACATTTTTTATAATAAAATGTTCACGGGACTTCTCCATGTAAGAGGGGTATAATTCATTGTGTGCACCTCATGGTGTACACATGATGTTTTCCAATTTCTAGAACAACAATAAGTATATTGTCATGAATATATCTTGACACATTACTTTACAAACACACCTTAATTAAAATCAAGGAGATATTTTAGGAATTCTAGTTGAAACAGTTTTGTTGATTATGAATAAGGCAAAACTATTTGAATTGATATTTGTAGATTTAATTTAAACAAGTTAGTAGATTTCAATTTAAGAAGATTACATGAAATCATGTTTTTAAGTTTCAATTTCATTAATTAGGCCTTAACTTTTTAAAAAAAATTAGGTGGTATGTGACTTGTGAACTGGTTCTAATAAATGATTTTGTACATAATACGTCAGGGATGTTCTCAACTGAGTTTTTAATGGATTCTGGAAATTCTTTTAAATTCAGGTGTCTCCATTGAGATTTTAATGAACTCTACTAAAATTTAGGTGTTCCCAACTGAGAATTTAATGGATTTTAAGGAAATTCATTAAAATTTAGTTATTATCAATATTTCACAGATTTATATATATAATTTCATTAATAGAGAAATTTTAAACTTAAAAATACACATAACAAATCATTTTCAAATTTCACCATTTTTAATAGGATTCTTATGAATTTTGTGAAAAAAATATTCAAATACATGAAATTCATTACAATTTATAGTATTTTAAAATCTATCAAAATCTCAGTTGAGATTCTTTCGGGTAACAAACAATTCACAAGTCACATACCACCTGATTTTTTATTTTTACAATTTTTTTAGTTTTATAATTTTATCCTTAAAATTATTATAGTAATGATATTTTCTAATTTAGTTCCCATTTGGTTTAGCTAAAAGAAGTTGATTAAAATTTAAGTCAAATTTGATAATTTATGAAAACCACAACTTGTCATTCTTACAATTTCATAACTTTTATTAAAATTTATTTTTAATTTTTTTTTATCTAAACCAGACTGGGGTTAATTTCCATTCACCGTAGTATATCTGTTTAGCTCAGTATGAATAAGTGGGCTTCAATGTTTGGGTAAGAACGGTAACATTTATAGGCCCAACCTGTATCATTTCAGCGGCCTGCCCTAAATTATCACTTTTGGTAATATTATCCCGCCATTCAAACCCGCGCTACGATTTGAAGCTTCACTTCTATTCTCTCTCTCACTCGTACATCCTTAACATAATATTCTATGTCTATATCTAAATTGAATGTTTAAATTTCAGTGGCAAGTAGGCAGCATTTCATTTACGAGGGCATTCTGATTGGATAATCAACGGTAAATGGAATTTTAAAGTTTTAGTTATTTCGCACTTTTTTTAATCAATTTTTGAAAATACTATCCACTCGAATGAAGTTTAGATGTCGATTGCAAGTCTGTAGTGTGCATACATAATTTCATTGTTTCTAAGCTCTATCGTCTGATTATACTGTCTGTCAATGAGGAAAACTCTCATTTTTTGGACGGATTTAGAGATTTTTAGATCATAATTCGTAAAAATAAAATAAGAAATACAATTTCGATTCACAAATGCTAGGTTTGTCTAGACAAGAATTTTCACCTGATTAGAATTTGGGTCATAATGGTCAATTAATTTGTTGCGGAGCTAAGGAGAATCCTTCGTTTTTATTGTTTTCATTTTTATAATAATTTACTGTCTGATATAAACTACGTGTTGTAGCAGTAAACCCTACGGGTTCCACATTTATCCTTGATTAGTAATTACTATAGCAAGGCTGACATTACTAAACTGAAATCATGGTTTGATTCTGTGATTCATCTTTCATTTGGAGAAGAAATGTTTTTGGGATTTTCTGTTAATGATTCTACTTATCCATATTAGTATTATGGTAGTAAATGGTCAATATTAGTGATAGCTAGGAATTTGTAACCTTATTCGCAACAGGGTGTTGGCCTTAAACTTATCTCAAGGTTAAGTTTATGGAAGGAAGTAATAAGAGTAGTGGAAGTACCTGATTGGGAATGGTTAGGGCCTGATTGATATTTCGAAGGTCAGTTTAAAAGTAGCTTTCAGTTAACATGTCAAATTCTCAATTCATGATCCTTCTCCGCTGTTGTCAATTCTTTAGAAGTGGCACAGAATTAACGGTACAAAAAGGAGACGAGGACTTATATTTGATATGATTGATGATATCTTTTTGCAAGAAAAATTTATTACAATTGGATAATCTTGACTTGACATGAAGATCGATGTCTCTATAAACATTAGAAGTTAAGGAGGAGAAACTGCTCTTTTCTAAGATTATTCAACTAATTTAACTGCAAATTTCCAGGAACTGGGAAGAATGGGAAAAAAAATCATTTAGGAACACAAATCTCCTTATCTGACATTTATATTATTATCAATGAGAATCACTTAAAGTCATGGCCAATCCCAATACAAGTTGAAGGAAATATTTAGATGAATTCATCGTTGCCCATGCTTCTATTAAACAACACGTTAGCATCATGAAGATTTACCAATGAGCTTTGATTCCTGTTGTGGTTTGGGAAACAACTTTTAGTGGTCTTTCGGATGCTATATTAAACAGACAAGTTTTTGCAAATTGCAAAAGAGAAATCACTAATAATGATTACTAGCAGATTTTCTGAAAGAAGGGATAGAAGAATGGGGAATGATTGTTGACTATACGAGCGTTCCTATGACTCCCCCATTCCAATCAGGTCTTCAGGAATTAGCACTGCAAGAATGGCGATACCGTACCCCCTGCATTAAAAAGGAATGATCTCGTTATCCTATGCCTGGTTGCTGCTTGAAAGTTGCCTGGAAAGAGATCCTTCGATGTTCGTACTTTGATTGAACGGTAGGACTTTCTTTTGGTAGTCAACTAACTGATAGTGCTTTCACGCCTCGTATAGGAAAATTGATCTTAATGATACAATGTTACAGAAAACTGTGAAAGAGGATAGAACTGGCCTTGCCTTGGGCAATGGAGACTCTTGTTCCCCCACCCTTTGGCTTTCTGGGGCCCTAATATATATAAATAGAAATTCGTAGTACCCTTTCTTCCACTTCCGAAGGATGTAGGGGGTATACAACATCGAAGGAATTGGGTCATCCTGCATCCTAAGTTACTGAAGAGTCGTCCAATTGCTCAGTGACCGAATCGGAAAGGTTTTTATTAATTTCTCTTTTCTTTTCTTCAGCACTCTTGGACTGAACACCTTGCTGCAAGAAAGGTACACAGAGAGAGAGAGAGAGAGAGAGGCGTGACAGCCACAAGGCACTTTCGCTTTGATTTGATTATTTTGGGAGATAGGCTTGCGTATTAGTTGGGTTTGCTTCTACTGAGGCAATGTTCAGGAGTAATATGTAGTTCCATTTGAAAATGCTTATGTCCTTGTGTAGTTTATATCCGTAGGTGTTTTGCAACTATAGTTCTGGCACATCTGATGCTTTAACGGGCCAGGTGATGAAAATTAACAAGGCCTCTGGAAATAACCCACATGGTAGGCAGGAATTAATGTTCTTGTGTTTATAATTTTTACTTAGATCTGATGTGCAACACATAGCACCACCATTCTATTAGTTATAGAGGAAGAAATCTTAACGCAGTTTTTAGTTGAGCACCACCATTTTTTTAGTTGATAATGACAGAAATCTTAATACAGTTTTGAGCAGTGCAACAACATAGGGAGTACCTACTGCTTGGACTATTGTGACCCTTACTCATATCATTTTGAAAGTTATCAAGACTGGTTTATTTTATTCTTCCATTCCTGAGAGTTAATTTATTTTTTATTTTTTATTTTCTTGGTATATCTACATCTACATTATTTATTTTTTAGTTTTTAACTTATAGTAAATGTCTTCTCAATTGTAGATCACACTCAGGTTGATGATTGTGTGTTTTTCTATGAAGGGGATCACTCAGAAAACTTCAGGACCATGTTGATTAATGATGAAGGAAAACTACATGAGGCGAGGACGAAGCTTGTGGCTTTCATTTGATTTCTAGTTCTTTCTTTATATAGATTTGTACCCTCTTTCTAACTTTGGACTGTTGCATAATTCTTGGGTGCAGGGGACGTAATTTAGAAGACGATTTCAAATCTGCCAACAAATTGCCAAAAATCAATTGGTTGCAGCATGCCAATGCACACAATAATTTTTTGTGCCAGGACAAGTATTTGAGTTCCAACTTCCTTTTTTCCTTGTCAACTCAAAAACCTCGAATTGATGAGACGATGAGCATGAGGTATGCTGCATTTAATCCTATTTAGGTAGGAAATTGATATTTCTACATATACTTCATAAAAACCTCTTGTTCTTTACACAAAATGTCCTGTATATGATAAAAGGTATTTTAGTTTGTGAAGCTCGTCTCATGGTTGTTAGCCATAAATAAAATTCAAGAAAGGGATTATGGATTCCGGTTTTCTCACCTTTATTGTCATTAACTATCATGTCTAGAGAAAACAAACAAAAAGTTGAATATTTGTGGGCTGACTATAATTATTCGATTATTTAATTGAGTGAAGATGACTTGGTATTTCACATTGTTTCTTCCCTTATGTTTTCAGGTCTGGGGTTTTTCAAGTTCAGAATGTAAGGTTGCACAATGCTCAAGTTGAAAAGGTGAAGTATTTTAAATACTGGTCATGGGCACTAATACATTTCCTGGTTCCTCTTGATTCATTCTAAGAATTACCCAAAGGCCCTAGCATCCTCATTATTTTTTGTTTATTTTCTCTTCAAACTTTCAGTTTAGTGCTTCATAACCGGGCTGTTGACAAATGCTAATGTTAATTACTTTATTAACTTTTAGGTTGTGCTGCATATTATAGGCAGCCATCTTTACTTATGTTTCGAGAGTTTTTCCTTGCTTAAGTCTGCCATTAGCCTCTCCATCAGGTTTTTGTGATCAAAGTTTTATGTTATCATGTTTTTTTATTTTTGTTCTTTCTGAGGTGAGGCTGTATAAATTCGTCTTGAGGCTGTGTACAAAGCCTTTTCTCCTCTCGAACATGCACTTTGAATGATGAGGTCTGTTTCGATGTGGACCTTGAATGCTATTTATCCCCATTGGTCCAGGAGTATGCCAAGCAATATAGACTAAAGATAGTTGGCTTAACTCCAATTCAGTCAAAATAAACCAATAACTTGAGAGGAAATTTTTTATCCTCCTTTTCTCTCCAGTCGATACATAAGCACTTCTAGTTATTGGGTTATTTATTTTCCTTAAGTGTCAATTACATGGTATTTTTGATTTACATTTTCCATCTCAGCATTTGCTAAACCTTTGATGACAAAGAAATATCATTTTCAGTATTGAGCATGCTCTTTGTACTGAACTGTTAACCAGGAGCAATCTACTTTATTGCTCTCAACTTGTTTTCCATATTCATAGGAAGCAATAATAAGCATTCTGATGGAATGTGAAATATTGGCAGGCATGGCAGCTTCTTTCTAGCCTTCAGCTATCTTCGAAAAGCTACACTAAACCTGGACAATCTGTTCCTTTAACTAACAATGTTAGTTCGTTTTCTTTTCAAGACTCAAGACAAGCTACTCAACAATGCTCGTCTGACTTGAAAAGATTGTCCTCAGGACTTGTCCAAATGCATCAAAGTTTTAGCGGAGGTGATGAGCAAATTGGTGATTCCAGCAGATGTTTGAACACTTCTTTTTCAACCTGCAATTCTGAGGTTGAGAAAGTTAGAATGGTTACGAGCAGGCGGAATGCTTCATACTCATTGGCAAGTGATAATTTTAATGCACAAACTGGGAACGGAGTTACTAGCAATTCTTCCATGTGCACAATTGCAAGGAACGGGTCCAACGCCCCTTATACTGATGTCATTGATGATGATGATGACATACTTGAGGTAATTCGTGAAACTCGCAATATAGACAGTGAAAGCAGATAGGTAAGTGGATTTTCGTCTTCAACTGGGTCATACTTGTTTGATGTGTTTTGTAACACGTTGGATTATAATGATTGAGCATGGAGGATTTTAACAATATTGTCCGTTATTTGGTGCAATGTCATAACTGATAAACGAATGTGTGAAATATGTTGCTCAATTGGTGTTTTTATAACGTATTATTGTTCTCAATCAAGATAGATTAGCGTTTGGCTAGGAATACCAGTTGAGTAAATAACTGTTTTCAACAGAATATCGACGTGGACCAAATAGTTATGGATCATTTTCAATCAACTTCTACACCTCAACCATCAACCTCCGAACTTCCAGAGGTTACTCCAAATGTAAATAAAGAAAAATTTTCTGAACATGAGGAAGCAATTTTGCCTCCAGAGTTGTGCCTGAATTGCAGTCACAATTGTAAGGTACAAATTTTTTCTTACCTATTTGTTGTGATATTCAAAGTTTACTCCCAAATCCTTATGCCATTCCTGATATTGGTACAGCTAGGACTTTGTCCCGAAGCTTCAAATCACCTAAAAGATATGAAGGATAAGCTAATAGCCATATCAAATGATATCATAGATAATTCTGATAATTTGAGTTCAGATGAATTTGAGAAGCTTCGTCAAGAAAGGTTTGCTTATCTCTCCGAACCCTTTTCTGCCTTTTCATAATGTTATTTTTATCACATAGGCAAGGGTGGATTTGTTTTGCATCTAAAAAATCTGTACAATACATTAAATAAAGTGGGGGTTGATAGTAAAGCTAATATGTTCAGTAATATTTAGTATTATAACATGTCCCTTTTTCCTATTCCTTCTCTAATTGATTTGCTGCATTTACTTTCTTCTTTGAGGTAGGCTAAATAATCTGAAATTAATGATATTTTTATCTTACTGCTAGGCAGCAGTTGAATAAACAAATTCAACATCTTGAGAAATATCTTCATAGTACATCAGTCAACGAGGAAA
The DNA here is from genome assembly GCF_002742605.1 of Olea europaea var. sylvestris. Classification (NCBI taxonomy): domain Eukaryota; kingdom Viridiplantae; phylum Streptophyta; class Magnoliopsida; order Lamiales; family Oleaceae; genus Olea; species Olea europaea. Next base: position 49,559 of record NW_019245313.1, on the reverse strand, counting down.
GGAAAATGTCACATTTTTCTTCATCCACAGCAACTTCTATGACTTTTCAGACCCCTCCAGCAGTGCCATTTAGGATTGACCCCACAAGGCTTGATGACCGGTTTCAAGTAAACACTGAGTCGGGTAGCTTTGATAGATGGGGTTCATCATCCATTCCATCATATTCCACTGACAGGTTTGGGGTTTCAACTGCTCCACTTGAGAGAGAACCATATGTTCCTAAGTATATCGAGATCAATTATATCGAGGGTTCAATAGACAAAAAGTGGAGTGGTCGGGATTTTCCTTGGACAAAGAAGCTAGAGGTTTGTTTTTGATATAATTCCTGACTTTAAGTTTTCACTAGACGATGTTCTTATCTGTTGCTCATCTATTCTACTGTCAGGCCAACAACAAAAAAGTGTTTGGAAATCACTCCTTTCGCCCCAATCAAAGAGAGGTGATTAATGCAACCATGAGTGGATATGATGTTTTTGTTTTAATGCCAACAGGAGGAGGAAAAAGCCTGACTTACCAGGTGAGAGGATTGTTATCTTTTCTTTCTATCCAGATTCACAATTACGAAATAGGAGAGCTTTCAGTTATATCTGTTTTCTGCTTTCCTCATTTTTAGATCTTGTTAGGATGTTGGGAATGAGGTGAGGTAATGGGGCCTATTTGGTTACTGCTAGTTTTTACTTTTGACCTTAGCCTTTGATCCATAGTAGCAAGAAATTTTATGTTTTGGGAACTAAACTTGTACTTAGAGAAGGTGACCTCTACTTCAGCTACGAGGTCACAATTGTATAATCCTAATGGAAAATGAATGGTGCTCTTGTAAAGATTTGCAAAAAGATTAAAAATGGAAAATAGAAGTTTATTTAGCCCATGGTTAGTTACATTAATGGTGCTAAGCTTTAGAGTAAAAAAATTATTCCTGTTTCTTCATTTCTGAAATAAAGATGCTTGGAGTTGAATAATGTGTCACGGAGCAATTACACTATATATATTTGCGCAATCATGTTTAAGGGTGCATTCTCAATTGTGCTCCCCTGAAGTAAAGTTTCACTTTTTTTGCTTCGTCATATTTATTTGTATTCCATATTATACGTGAACTTTAAGGGGTTGTCTGATTCTTTTACCCATCTCATAAGTTGGAGGTCTAGTTACTCATCAATTGTTGATTGGAGTTCATGCAGTACCTGTGAAGTGACATTTGATGTGTCGTGTGCTTTCTTCTTGTAGCTCCCTGCTCTGATATGTCCTGGAATAACTTTAGTGATATCACCTCTCGTCTCTCTTATCCAAGATCAGATAATGCATTTAGTGCAGGTAATCTTGTCCATCAAATTGGTTTAGGTACACCTATAACTGCATTTAGTTTTGGCAACATTCAGCCTAACGCGCTGCTTATTTCCCTTAAACAACAACCAAGGCAAATATACCTGCTGCTTATCTAAGTGCCAATATGGAGTGGACCGAGCAGCAAGAGATTTTCAGAGAGCTTAGCTCAGACTACTGCAAATACAAGCTGTTGTATGTCACCCCAGAGAAAGTTGCTAAGTGAGTATAATCTTCCCAAGTTACCTGCAAGTAGATGAATGTATCATTCTGTTTCCACATTTTAAAAAGTGTAAATGACCCACGAGCTTGGTTGTGCCTTCAATTTCGCTATTTTGATTAATGATTTTACTTTTAAGAAATGGATCCTTCATTGGAATCTACCATTCGAAAAGATATGTTTTGTCTTACACAATGATTAAAAAGGCTTAATAGGGTACTAATGGGCTTTACTTGTATCAGGCAAGGCAAACGCCTCGGCAATAGTTTATTTTTTATTTTTATTTTTATTTTTTTTAAACAATGGTCTTATGAGCCCTCCTATGAAATTTCTTACCGTTGTTATCAACTCAATAATTTGTTAGAGTGCATTTTATTTCATGCAAGATTAATTAAGTTATTTGGAAATCAATATATCTACTATTTGTCTTTGAGAATGACTGGAACAAGGTATTCATATAATGGTGTAAATTTCCTGACTGAAATATAATTAGATCAATTGGATGCAATTTGAAACTGCTTAAATGTGTACTTGCTTTGTCCTCATATGGTAAATTCATAGGTTTCCATAATAATTTATGCTAATGCAGAAGCGATGTTTTGCTGCGACACTTGGAAAGTCTACATGCTCGGGAATCTCTTGCTAGGATTGTTATTGATGAAGCTCATTGTGTTAGTCAATGGGGGCATGATTTTAGACCTGATTACAAGGTTCTTTATGTTTGGAAGCTCTGAATTATGCCTCATTGATTTTGGCTAGAGGGATCCTTGGGTTGAATGCTGCATCACTCATGTGGTTTTCTAGTATTAGAAAATTTTATTTTTATTTACTTGTTTCCTATAAATTAGATTTGAAGGGTCCTTGAGTTTAGTTTTAACTTTTTGGTGGTACCTATGCAGGGACTTGGTATCTTGAAACAGAAATTTCCAACTATACCTGTTCTAGCATTAACTGCTACTGCTACCATTAGTGTCAAGGAAGATGTTGTGCAGGCTCTCGGACTAGTAAATTGCATTGTTTTTCGGCAGAGTTTTAACCGTCCAAACTTACGGTAAGTGCTAAGTGAAGGCGTATGTTGCTGACTATTTCAATGGCTTACTATGCATATATTGCAGATATTCTGTTGTTCCCAAGACAAAGAAGTGCGTGGAAGACATTGACAAATTTATAAAAGACAACCATTTTGATGAATGTGGCATCATCTATTGTCTTTCAAGAATGGATTGTGAAAAAGTTGCTGAAAAGTTGCAGGTTTAGTTCTTTCTGTTGAATTTTCAGGACGTTTATTTCCCTTTCCAAATGCATTATTGATGCTGCAGTAACAAAGACCTGTTGAAATAATCCTTGTTTTAATTGTAATAATTATTTATCAATATAATTAAAACATTGTATCTATCTGCACTCATAACAAGTATATTTCAGTTTTTTAGGATGTTTATGGGTGTTTATCGATAGTCAAAAAGAAATGAAACTTCCCCTCTTTTTTACATAATGACCCTATTTAATTACATTCAACATGTTTCTACTTAACTGCTTGAATCTTATGGAGCATAGCCCTCTTATCTTGACCTCCTTGCTTTTTTAATTGCAACTGTATTTTATTTCTTTGGAAACAAATTGCCATGGAGAAGGCTGTTTAATGTAATGGAAAATGTAATGTCATGTTATTCTTCACTCCTTATTTCAAAGGCCATTTCTACTTCTTATAGTTTACATTTCAAATTTTGGTAGCCAGTTAAATGAAATTTTTAATATTTTTCACTCTGCTTAAGCTCCTACGAGTGTCATACAATATCATTAAGTTAAATTTTCATATAATGGCTGTAAATCTGTTATCAACTCAGTTGTTCCTTCTTGAACGGCAGAAATTAGGTGTAAAGGCTGGGCCAGCGGGTTCTCCAACCTATGCGGACCTTTTCTTTTCAGGCATCAACCAAAAAAATAAAAATGTTGGACCTGATGGTCCATCCTCCACACCCGTGCTGCCTCTCCATTATTCAGCATGGGCTGGTCATACCTATATTTGAAATCTTTCTATATTGTTTTCCACTAAATCATGAGATTGTCACCTCTTTTTTCCGTGCTGCACATTGCAATGTGAAACCTCACGTTCTTGTCTTCCTCAGGAGTACTGGTTTAAATTTTTTCAGAAAGAAACAAATTTTTTGTATGAAGAACCAAGGAAAGGCAACCTGTTTGCCAGAAAACTTGATTTGAACTTTCAGACTGCAGAAAATGTATTCCTACACAAATTAGAATTAAAGAACTCTTTCCCTCAATGAACAGTCCTCACTCTACTGTTATTTTTGTTTTTTTTTTCCTCCAAAATACAAAATCTTTCATCTGGAATCCCACAGAAGCACCATTTTTATGGTGCTACTTCTGATTCTTTTCTTTGTGTTCTTTATCTTTCTTTTTATTGTAACGAGTAACAACCTCTCTAGTTGCTTAAATCCACAATCATTATTTATGATATTATATATTGTTCCCGAACCATTTCACGCTGTCTTAGTTTAGAGGCTATTTCACACTGTTTACTTTGACTTGGGTTTACATGGAACTGATCTCCTATAAATCATAAACCAAGATAGTTTACTACATCTGGTTAAAGGAACGTGGTGGTCGCATTGAACTTGGTGATGAAAACATCTCAAGATTCTCAACATGAGTTTTGTCTTTACTGGAATGAAGGAGTATATAGTTATACTCCATATTAAAGACACACATCCCATAAATATTTTCTTTGATCATGGGGGATAAGACTGACTGCTATGCTATAGATTTGCCTCCGTCTACAGTTTGTCCCTCTCTCCCATTTTAGCATTTGAGTTCCTTCAAGTCATATTTGTAGAAATTGATTTACACTTTCATTTTGAAACACAGCCACTTGAAATTTGCATTTGAATCTAAATTGAAATCTGGTCGGTGGTTTGATAGAAATAGCTGGAAGGATCTAATAGAAAAAATTCTTGACAATGATATTGATAAAGAGACATGCTCATATTAAACTTGACACTTAAAATATCAACTTCTTTGTGATATTTAAATATTGACATATGTGTTTGTCAGGAATACGGACATAAAGCAGCCTTTTACCATGGTAGCATGGATTCTGCTCAGCGCACAACAATCCAGAAACAGTGGAGCAAGGACGAGATCAACATAATATGTGCAACCATTGCATTTGGCATGGGTATATTTCCCACTTCTATTCTGTCTTTGGAACTATAACTCTATGTACTAACATGAGTATTTTAGGTATCAATAAGCCCGATGTTCGGTTTGTCATTCACCATTCCCTTCCAAAGTCCATTGAAGGCTACCATCAGGTAAATATCTGACAATGCATAGTCCTTTAGCGTTCTGCATTTTTAATGCTGTATGATGCTTTTAGTATGGCAGCGATGAAAAATTTATGATCTGATAAGATTTTAACTTCTTCATGTAGGAGTGTGGTCGTGCTGGTAGAGATGGTCAACCTTCATCTTGTGTATTGTACTACAGTTACAGTGATTATGTGAGTTCTGAAATGAGATGCTGTCTTCTCTTTCTGCCCACTCTCGTTACTCTATTTATTTTTGATTTTTTGGCTCTGATTTCACTGAATTATTGGTATCTGGATTTATCCATCCACTGAGTTAATATGTAGACAATTTTCCTCTTTGAACACTCGTTCCTTTCTGGTTCTCTGCAGATTCGGGTGAAACATATGATTAGTCAAGGTGTAGTCGAGCAAACTCCCTTTGCATCTGGATACTATCGTGCAAGTACATCAGCTTCAGGGAGTTTATTGGAGACAAACACTGAGAATGTCCTGCGAATGGTACTGATAGAACTCATTTTACCATTACGTTAGTCACTCATTTGTTAATATTATTCAACAATCTTTTTCCAGGTCAGCTACTGTGAAAATGACGTCGATTGTCGACGTCTCCTACAGCTTCTTCATTTTGGAGAAAAGTTCGATTCGCTAAACTGCCAGAGCACATGTGATAATTGCTCCAAGACACAAAACTGTATTGAGAAAAATGTCACTGAGCCTGCAAAGCAACTGGTTCCCTTAATTCCATATCTTTACTTTGTCCTATTTTTCCTTCTTGATTTTCCGCTATATTCTATCGTACATCTGTTTCTAGTATTCTCTCTTTTATTTGATGTAAAATGTCAATATGATATTTTCACAAGTTCACAAAAGGTTGTACTGTGTGCTGCACAGGTTGAATTGGTGAAGATGACAGGACAACAGTTTTCATCATCACATATCTTGGAAGTCTACAAGGGTTCTTTAAGCCAATTTGTACGTCCTAATGATTAAAAGTGTTCTCTTTTCATGTTTTCAACAATTAACTTTTACTCCAATACAAAAACATAGGTTAAGAAACACCGACACAATACCTTGAGCATGCATGGAGCTGGAAAACATTTGGCCAAGGGCGAAGCGTCCCGTGTGCTACGTTACCTTGTCACTGAGGATATTCTTGTGGAAGAGGTGAAAAAAAGTGATATTTATGGATCAGTGTCATCTGTTTTAAAGGTATAACATGCTATATCTTGAATTTTTCTTTATCTTAAAAGTATGTAACATTGAGAACTCTTGTAACTAGAGTAAAACTTCTTCTCTCATGAATGTCATGATGACCTCTTACCTTCAGGTCAATGAATCCAAGGCGCACAATCTTTTTGCTTGTGGCCAGATAATTAAATTAAGGTTCAATTTCTTATGATTAATGATGCTCCTTTTTTGCTTCTAATTTATATGAAAGTTGATGTTACTCTTTGACTATTATCTTTCATTCACTCGTTACACTATTTACAACCATCAATGTCTCTAGAAGCAGTTTCCGTCGGATATTCATGGGGCATTAAGCAAACATATTCATACAGTTCGAGATAGCTATAAAAATTCCACACTTCTAGGCATGTAAAGGTCGACTTTTATTTCCTAGTCACTGCTTTAAATTAGTATGATCGATCAATTCTTACCAACCTTTCTGTTTTTGTTTTGGAGTAAATATCAGCTATCCACCCACGCTTTGTCAATTTCAAAGCAATTTGTCCATGCTAAATTCTTATCCTAGTCACTGAATTTGCTTCTAAGTTTCTTCCACATCTAATAGCTTAATTTTGGACTAAATAATTTTGACACCTTTCAAATCTGCATTTTGATATTTCTTTTATAATTTTCCCATTTCTTTTGGTCGTGCTTTATTGTCATGAAGCTACGCTAATTTTCCGATGAATATTTCTAATATTAGAACTTAGAAGGCAAAGTCATTTTTAGTGCCATTGATACAAGTTGCATTTATGGCCAAAAATGTGGTTAGATCATTCAAATTCTCTGTTGAATGATACATGCTGATGAGAGATTCCATTTTGGGCTGGTATTTTAATATTTCTTGCAGATTTCCGTCTTCCTTCAAAGCTGTTAAAGCTGGTCGATCAGAAGCTACTCCAGCTAAAGGCTCACTGACGTCAGGAAAGCAAATTCCCCTGCAGATGGGTACTTCTATGGGGCTTCAGTCAGAAATTGATTTGGTACATTTATGATAATTGATGAATATTTTCTTTCCTAAATTTTCGTTTAATAGCCTAATAGTAATATTCACTTGAATTTTTACAAAATTTATTTTCTTGTGCCTTACAGAAATTATCGGCAAAACTGTTTTCTTCACTGCGTATGCTTAGAAATATTCTTATTAAGGAGGCTGGAGATGGCACGTGTGCACACCACATTTTCGGGTTTGTTTATATGTTTATCTTCTTCTCTTTTCCTTTTACTTCTATGATCATGTTTGAAGCCTGAAGAAAGGTAAAATTACTTTTGGTAAGTAAAGAATTACTTTTAGGAAAGCAAGTTTTTTAACCAAAAGATAATTTTAATTTTTGTGACAATTTTTGTCTGAGCTTACGAAATTACTTTTAAGTACTTTTACTTCTACATTTTTTGGCTTAACAAAACATTGTGATTATTTTCCGGTTAAAGGGCTCATCCAATTTGGGAATTATGTTTGAAAGCATGATAGCATTGTAACATACTATTGCTATCTTTTCTCTTTCCTCTTCTAGAAATGCTCAATTACAGCAGATCAGCACCAGAATACCCAGAACTATAGGTGAACTTCAAGATATTAGCGGCATTGGCAAGTAAGTCGTAGACATCTGTAAAAGCTCTGCTTTAACAATCCTACTGATGCTAATTGACATAATGGTTCAGGGGAAGAATAACCAAATATGGAGATCGAGTGTTGGAAACCATTGAAGCTACCATAAGGGAATACAACAAAGACAGAAATAGCAGCAGCAGTAATGATAGTACAGATTCTAAGAAGAGAAGACAGTCGACTGATGTCCCGAAGGGGAATTCAGAAATTGACAATGACTTCACTGAGAGCAATACACGCTCCAAAAAAAGGTTTGTGAAAAAGCAGAACAAGGATTCGGAGAGAGTCGACTATACAGAACCTTCCTACAGTGATTTATATGAGGATATTGATTTCGATGACGACCTCTTTGTCAAAGTTAATGGCCCTGATTTAAACGTAGGATGCAATGGTGGAAGAGTTCTACCTTCATGGTCAGCCACTGGAAATTAGGTTCATGATTAAGAGTTATATAGGTTCCAGGTGTGTCCTTTGGGGTATGATATGTTATTTGTGAACCTGCTTTATGTTCCATTAGAGGATGAAATTATCCTATTTTCAATGTGTAGCCAAACAAGTTTGTAGTTCAGGCAATGTCTATGAATTTTGTCAAGTGTAGTTTCTATACTTATTTGAGATTCTAAATGATGATATTTTGTTATTTTTTGAACGGATAAGTACCTAATTTGTTATTTATTGCTTTTATTAGGAAAAGTTAATGTTTCAAAGAATAATTGGAAAAAAGAACGAAAAATGGCTAAAATGAAGCAAATTCACAGTATGAGGATCAAAGTATAAATATCTAATGGTTGATTTGGATCACAAAAAATACTATGAAGATTGATAGGAGTCAATTGAATGCAAATTAGAGTAAAAAAGGAAAGGGATATGATCGGAGTATTATTATAAATCGACTTTTAATCATATAAGATATTTTCAATATTTATGGTCAACTTAAGACCCATTTTTCGGATGGAGAACGTTTGAATTGGAAAGATTGTATTTCTAGAAGAATTGTAACTCTTTTAACTAGCTTTCCAATACATTTTGAATTACCTAAATCGGATACTGAAAGAGAAAGTTATAACCAAAATACTGAAAGTTGTGTAGAGACAAAATTATGTGCGTGAAGGCAACTTTCCTTATTTGATTTAAACTCTTTTGGAAGACAATTTGAATGTGAATTTTGACTAATTTCATCATATAAATACAAGATATGGGCAGCAATGAAAGGGTCTCTCTCTTACCTCTTCATACACAATAATTTCATCAAATTTATCAAGAATAATGCGTCAACTATTATATTTTGAGAGAGGATATCAAGTTATAGCAAGGAATTAAAGTTTAATTAAATCACGATTTTGAAAAATTCAACTTTGGGCTTGAAGATCAACATCTTTTGTATTCTTTCATAATCCGGGTGATATTTTTCTAATATTTTTCTTGTAATTTATATATTAATATGTTAGGCTAGTTTCTCATTTTATTGGATGAATGATGAATTCTATTGTTTTTTATTTTAATTCAAGACAATTAATTTAGTACTTCATAACTTTTTCTTGATTAATTTTGTATTCCCATTGAACTATTTAATTACTTGATCACCAATTAGATAGTAAGTTGCTTGTTGTAGTATAAGAATACTTATAATAAGTCTAGAACGCAGTAAAATCAACACATGGACAATAGGTGTTAGGAATAATATTTATGATATTTGCAATCATGTGTGATAAATCCTGTGAATTAATGCATGTTTTTCATATGAATTCAGACTAGGAATATGATCGGATCATGTTAAATATAGGTTTAATATATCTTGGGAAATAATATTGAATAAAAGTGGATTATCGATTGTCTTGAATGCATGAATTTACTAAATTATAAATTAAGAGTTGAATTAAA